>NW_006239151.1:124007-157136 GCF_000226075.1 Solanum tuberosum | reverse complement strand
GGGTGTGACCAACATCAACCATGTGAGAGGTTTATATCTCACCACCTAGGATGCTTGGGGTGTGACCAACATCAACCATGTGAGAGGTTTATATCTCACCACCTAGGATGCTTGGGGTGTGACCAACATCAACCATGTGAGAGGTTTATATCTCACCACCTAGGATGCTTGGGGTGTGACCAACATCAACCATGTGAGAGGTTTATATCTCACCACCTAGGATGCTTGGGGTGTGACCAACATCAACCATGTGAGGGGTTTATACCTTGCCACCAGGGTGTCCGGGTGTGAACGGCATCCCCCATCCTAAGTTGGGGTTATAGATTGGTTGGATCATGCATACACATATGATATCTACTATTAGTATAGAGTTACTTAAACATGTTTTGACTTCACTTTGATCATGCATCCTCATATTGTTATTCATAATGCCTATGAAACTATTTCTTGTATTTCGATTGTGTCCTTGTCTATTGTTGTGTTGCACCCCGCATACTTAGTACATTCCAAGTACTAACGCATATTTTGCCTACATGATGTCACCATGTAGGGACCGGAGCTACTCTTGATCCTTCTCTCCATTCACGTGGCTAGTACGACGCTTATCCGAGTTTGTTGGTGAGTCCTCAATGATTCGAGGGCTATGTTATGTTTCCTACTCCTATGTTTTGAGACTTTAGCTTGCAATTGTATTTTGACTATGAGGGGAGCCGGTAATATGTCATGGCCCCCGTCCTATCTATGTATGTAGAGGTGTGCGTTGGACAAGTATTTTGTAAATGAGCTTGACTCTTATTCTATGATGTCGTTTTGAAATGGTTTGCCCTTAGTCCCTATTTCCCGTTAATTAATGTTGAATGTACTTCCGCGACCGATGAAGTGTGATGACAAGTTTGAGAGGTTTTTTTGGGGTTCCTTCGGGTTCCTCATTCGCCATGTCACGTCTAGGCCCTAGGCTTGGGTCGTGACAGCCCCCTTAGTAACCCCCCGATTGGGGATCAAAATCCCAATTCTAACTAGTGTTCTTCTTACATTGTGGGTAGGGTGTGGGTATGATTCTAATATAGTGGATAATACTTAATTATGATTGCTTTAGCTTCTTCTTTTTTGTGATATTATGATGAATTTATGTGATTTCTATGGTAAACCCTAATCTAAATTGATGAATGGGATATTTGTGGGTTTATGCCATTAGAGGTCAAATTTGAAGTTTCAAAGGTGATCTTCCTAAATGAATGTCATGTATAATAATTGATCAAAGTTAGGATCATATAATCATGAATTGAGCTAGACTTTATTGAATATGAAGGATCTTAACTTGTAAAGATGAAATTGAACCTCTACGATGAATTACGACTAGAATCACTTAGTAGTAAGGAATGTGATTGAATGTTTTGTAATTTAGACATGAATGCAGATAGAATGAAGTTAAGCTTGAAAGTAGGGCTTGTAGCCATCAATGTTAGGGCCTTGGTGGTAAAGCCAATATTATGTAATTGTGTTGTGTGTTGCTTCTCCCTTACACACTTAGGCATAAAGATGCTAGGAGATCCAAGGTTCTCTCACAGAAAATGATTCTAGGTTGACTTAATAACCTAAAATTAATCAAAGCTTGTTAGTCTAGAATAGGACACTTGTACCTTTCCTAGAGTAGCTTGGACTTACATGATATTGAGTCTTCCAAATTAGTTAGCTTAGCTTAACATAGTTATGTTAGTAAGAAGATAGCATGGTCTTGCCTATTACGGGGTTATTCCTTGGTAGCCTTGAATAGAGGCAAATAGAATAGAGGGACTAGTCCCCAACTAGTGAACATTTATGATAGTCTAAAGGGGTACTTTGTGTGGATAGTAGTATGGGATGCTATCCATACATTGCACAAGTATGAATTGAGGTGAGGAACGAAGGGTTCCCACATATAGTATGGACTTAGCTTAGGTTGTTGTTATTGTTGCCTTCCAAGATATGTTTTACTAAAGGTGATAGTTCCCTTGTCTACATGTAGTAAGCCAATAGTAAGACCAAAAGAGAGTGAATATAACTAGGATGGCTTCAAGATCATCCTTGGTGTGAAGGGTAGTATGGGATGGATTTCATGTATTGCATAAGTGTGCCTTGAGGTTACTTAGTAGTATGGTACCCTTATGGTAAAGAAGCTTAAGAGTTGACCATGCATATAGAAAATGATTAAGATGACCAAAGTGGGATACTTGGCCTAGGTGGTATTATGGGATGCTATTCTTGCTTTGCACATGTATGCTTTGGAGGTTACTTGAGAATGGTGCTATTATTATATAGATGACTAAGAGTCAATTATGCTTATATGATTATGACTTATCTCCTATGCTCATTAACTATGTCTTATGTTGAATTATGTTTATATGATGCTTATGTTGGAGATTATGCTATGACTATGATGATTATGCTATGACTATGTTATTATCTCTTATAGTTATATCTTATGTTGACTAACCATTTTGAGGTGCTCTTATGATGTTGCGCTAGCTTTCATACTTGGTACATTTTGTACTAATGAATATTTCCTACATTCTAATCAAATGTAGGGTTTCAGAGATAGAGTTGCTTCGGAGGCTAGGTTTTTAAGCAGCACGAAGAGTTGAAGAATTGGTGAGTCATCATTACTTTGAGGACAAACCGATGTTTCCTTTATGTCATTCCTTTATGTTTTAGACTTTGTATGGAATGCGTCCCAATAGTTTTATTCAAGAGTTATGTTTGATGGTTTGAGACAAATGTTTAGTAAAGACTTCCGCTTGTGTTTATGAAAAATGACTTTGATTATAAAAGCTTTAAATTTTTCCATATTGTATCACGATTACCTATGTTATGATGCTAGGGGCTTGTATGAGACCCCTTCGGGGTCAAGTACGCCATGTTACGTCTAGGGGGTACCCCTAGAACATGACAAACATGGTAATTAGAGCACAAATTTTTAGAATGGCTCTAGGATTGTATCAAACCATGTCTAGTAGAGTCTTGTTCATAAATGTGAAGCACGCCACATTTATGAATAGAAGGCTATTGGATGCTTAGGAAGTTTCACTTCTTCATTCTCCAAGTTGAGCCATAAAACTCTCTATAAGGTCTCTCTCCTATTCCCCTACGATGGACTTTAGGATATGACTACTCGAAGGGCATATGCTACAAGGAGCAAGGGAGAAAAGGTTGGTTGTGATGCCAATTATGGCTATGTGACTTGGTAGATTGTGATGTTGTCTTAGTGTGAATGGGTTGCTTTATGGTTATGTTTAGTTGATGGTAGAAACCGTCTTAGTCATGATGAGTTTTGAGGTATGTTGATAGATTGGTTGAATAGGGTGTTTAAGTAATGCCTATATGGGTTGAGTGAATAGACTTCTTTAAGAAGGCTAGAAGTGTAATTCACCATGGTTTTGAATCATCTTGTGTGATGGAAGTGCAAGCTTAGTGATGACTTACTCCTATCTTAGAGTTGAAGGAAGTGATGCTTAAAAGAGTTTGCATAGGCTTGCTCCCAAGGGGGAGATAATGTGCTTAGATAGCAAGGTCGTTGAGTGTCCTTGATAGCCACGAGTTAGGTTTGCTTGACATTTTACCTTGAAAAGATGTAGTGACTATGAGAAGTTTAGTCCCAGTTTAGTAGACTCATATGAGATTTTGAGTGGTGTTAGTAAGGGTGTTTGTGAGCTAGAATTGATTAAAGAGAACCTCTCTAAATTAGAAGTAGCAGTGGAGATCTTAGGCCGGAAAGTTAAGAAATAGAAGAACAAGGAAGTTGTTCCATGAAGTAGCATGGAGTGTCCTTTAGTGAGGGTTTTAGGTGAAGGTTCTACTTGGGAGGCCAAGGGCCAATGAGATGTCCCAATGTCCTCATCCTTTTCCTTCTATTCCTATTCTAGCTTGAGATGATAAGTTACTCTTGATTTGCTTTTATATGAAGTCACGAGTGATTTATATGTTTCCATGATCTTCTTATGTTGTGCATGTTCATGAAAATGCTTAGGTCTTAATAGGAATGACTTATATGTATTGTTTTCCTCGTGTTGTATTGCATTGAGTAGATTTTCATATTGACTTCATGAGATGAATATATTAGCATGCCTTAGTTCGGAGTTGAGAGATTCCTCCTTAAATGAATGCTTTTTTAGAGTAAATTGCATATGAGCTCCATGAGTGTATGTTGAGCAGGATTAGTTTGGAGAAGGTAGTTCTTCCTATGAATATGATGAGTTATGAGATTTCATGCATAATGGGTTTTTAGATGTAGTTCCTACTTCCTTGTGTTGCATTTAGTATGTTTACCTTGGAGTTAATGTTTCCTCTTTTTGGCTAGGTGAACTTAGATGAGTTGCATACATGATGGGCAGCTTATCTTGTGTCGTTACCTTTAAGAGGTGCCTAGAAAGTCATTCGAGGATGAATGTTCCCAAGGGGGAGATCATGATATGACTATGATGAATATGCTATGACTATGTTATTATCTCTTATGCTTATGTCTTATGTTGACTTACCATTTTGAGGTGCTCATTGCTTCGAGGACATACCCATGTTTCCTTTATGTAATTCCTTTATGTTTTAGACTTTGTATGGGCTGAGTCCCAAGAGTTTTATTCAAGAGTTATGTTAGATGGTTTGAGACAAAGCTTTAGTTAAGACTTCCTCTTGCATTTACGAAAAATGACTTCGATTGTATAAGCTTTAAATTTTCCCATATTTTATCTCTAGTACCTATGTTATGATCCTAAGGGCTTGTATGAGACCCCTTCGGGGACAAGTACGCCATGTAACGTCTAGGTGGTACCCCTGGGTCGTGATATTCCCAATTACAGCTTTTACACTAGTTGAGTCCAGCTTTCCGAATGGCTTCCTTGTACACTAGCAGAGTCCGGGTTCGCAAAATATGTATCTCATGAGAGGGAGACGTTCTACCTTTGTGGAGTCCGGTTGTTATGACCCTAAAATGAAATAGGATGAACTAGAGCTTCTCATATGTTGTAGAAGTTAGTAACTTGTTTAAATGTTGAGTTTTGACTTTTAAAGTATAGTTTGAAGAGTTTTGAGGTTGAAAATCAAAGGACTACCATGACGTTCGGGAACTAGTCTTGTGAGTTTATGTGTTCTAAGTTGTGTATGGTAGTTGCAAGCCTTGGTTGAAAGACTTTAGTGAGTCAACGTCAAGGCACGTGTTAGACTCCATGCTATGAGACCTACTCTAGGTTGGTTGAGGGTGCTAGACAAGGAGCCAAGCCAAAAGGGGCAAGCCTTAGCAAAAAAGCCAAGGATGTCCCAAGTTGGCTGCTCACTGCCCCAAGGACCATGAGCATCACCATGATCAGTGCCCTTTATGGTCCGTATACTTGGGCATGAAGATCACTTGGTCTCAAGGGAGGAAAGGCAACGTTGCCTAGGTGCTGCCTCATCTTCACGAGCTCCACCACGACTCGTGGTGTGCACCACAGATCGTGGGAGCCTCCGTGAAGATGCCTCGAGCCGTTGAGAGCTTGACATGGTTGAGAGGCCCACTGGTCAAGGGACCACGGGCACCACCACGAGCCGTGGTGCCCTTCACGACCTATTGAAGTGGGTCTGGTCCGTGACGAGGCTGCCCAAGTGAAGGGTTTTTAAGTAATTTCGTTTTAAGTTTTTAACATGTGGGGTTGATTTTGAGTGGTTTATATCATTCATATAATTAGTTGTAAGTCTTAAAACTTTCCTTTAACTCATTATTCTCAAATACCCAAATCAAAACCTCCAAAGTTCTTCTCTCTCAATATTTCTCTCTCAACTTAAGGAAGAAGAAGAAGTGGGAACTAGGGTTTGGATTCAAAGCTTTCTTCATCAAATTTTTTTGGGAATTCATCAACTAAGGTATGGTGGCTCTCTATCTAGGGCTAGTTTTCGCCTTAGAGCCAAATCTCAAAATGGTTTCCAAGGTTTTCAAAAGATATGAAAAACCCCAATTCTTCTTCAAACTCATGGGTTCTTGCATTAAATGGTTTCAAACAATTTATTATAATCATATTATGGTTTTATTTATGTTTTAAGGTGAAATACTCCATGGACCCATGATCTCCCTAAATTCCTAAATTTGGCTTATGAAGTGGGTTTGATAATTATGATTGTATAATGATGGAATTGTGCTTATATTGACTTATATTATTGATTTCTATTGTTATCTATATCATTATATGATGAATTGTTGAAGGATTGATAAATGGTAGTTATGGCTTTGGGGAAGGGTAAGTTGACCTAATTCATGATGTATTTGGATTTGCTTTTGTATGGTTTGATCCACTTATGGTGGAGGTGTTTACTTATTGTATGTATTGTGATTACGGCCTTAAAGGTATTATGTGGTGAATTGAAGGATTATTATTTTATGGTATATATGAATGTACAATGTGAAGGTTTTCATGTGATCCTAACGTGATCTAGTATAACGTGTTGTTGTATTGTGATTGAAACTATGTTCTCTCTTAATGTTCAAATGTGATGATGATAGACTATGAAGAGTCTCTATATGGTGGTGGTGTATCTTTAAATGTTAGACCTAGTTGTCTCTCCTTGCTACATGAAAGCTTCTTGAATGTGATCCCTTGACTTGGTAGGCATAGGCATCCATTTCTTGAGTAATGAATGAATGAATGAATGAATGAATGAACGTCTAGGATCGGTAGACCGAAAGTTGGTGCCCTTCTATAAATGACTAATGAGGTATTCTAGACTATGACTTGAATTGGTTAGACCTAAGTATGGTACCCTTTTATGGTGAGTCTAGACCCTTAAGTGAATGTAAACCTTGAAGCGGTAGACCTTATGATGGTGCCTCCTTCTTGTGTGAAATGATAGACTTCGAGTTGGTGGACCGGAACGGTAGAAACCCTCTCTAAGAAAGTCAATGAGCTATTATTTATGAACCTTGATCGGTAGATCCTTGTGGTGCCCTTCTTGGTAGAGTATTATGGGTCGGTAGGTCTGATTATGGCGCCCTCTCTAGTACTCATATGTGAATAAAATTACTCTATGGGAACTAAGGCTAAGCACCAAGTGGATATGGTTAAGATGGTACCTCTTCCCGAGTATAAGGCAAGAGTACAATGAACGTCTTTGGCTATCCCCTAAACCATGTGCCTACATGGGATGTGTATTAGTTCTACCCTTGGCAAGTAGAACACCTTCCACGGTGTGGGGTCTTATGACACCGGATTCCATGCCTAGCTAGCATGGTCTATGTTGGTTAATGCATATTCACATCATGTGGGATGTGCACTCTAGTTACTTGATAGGTTCTATAACACGTATGTAGTAGTATGGGATGCTATCTACACATGGCATAAGTAGGCCTTGAAGGTACTAAAGTGTGTTCCCTAAGTCTTTAATGACTATTATGTGAAGTCCCCTATATGCATGAATGCCTCCTTAAATGTCTCTAATAAGGAATGTTGACTTATTGGTTTATGTTGAAAAGGGAAAGATCCTTATCTTTGGTAGTCTTGAGGAACACTTAGGTGTGCGTGAAGAGGTTGCATGGGCGGCCCCTTCATGTCTTACTTAGATGGGTCTTAGGATAACCTTAGGTGGAGGGTCTTAGATGATGAAATAGTTTACTTGATAAATATGGTTATGTCTTGTAGTTTGGTATTAGTTGAGCATATATATTATGTGAGTATTATCTTGTATGTGGATGGTGACTAGTAATATGTCTCTTATAATTGTATGATGAAGTTTTATCAAAAATAGCATGGAAAGCATATACCTCAAATAAATGTCCCTTTTTGCATGTTTTTGAATAGTCATCATACTTAGTACTTAATTGTGCTAACTCCATTCTCTTCCATGTTTTACTACAAGTGTAGGTGCTAGCAATTGAGGTGCTTTCTATAGTGAAGCTTGGGACTAGAGTTTCTCTCAAGACTTTGGTATGTCCTCATATGTCGAGGACAATGATTCTATATTCTAGTTTCTTTTGTTAAGACATTTGTAATAGATTTGTAGTTTCTTTCAAATTTAAAGGGCCGTGCCCCTAGTTGTTTCTTGGAGTTTTGGGTCTAAGTTGGCCATGTGAGACTAGTATTCCGCTTGCATATAAAGACTTCTTTAAAATGTGTTGTCTTTCAAGTCTTATGCTTTTGATCAAAAGGTTTTAATTTTGTACTATTTTATAGCCTATGTGGTTAATGAATGCTAAGGGCTTGTATAAGACCTCTTCGAGGTCGAGTACGTCGTGTCGCGACTCGGGGGTTCTCTTGGGTTGTGACACCAGTTTTCTAGTAGCAATCTCCTTATCCTATAAAACTATGTGCCCTCATAGTTATTTAGCTAGTGGATCCACCAAAGGTAGGAGTATGGGTCTACCCTAGGCAAGTAGGACAACTTTTTTTCCGTGTGGGGTAGACACCGGATTCCATGGTAAGCTCACATGGTATATGTCAGTTAAGGGTTATTCCCTATTATGACAATAGCATAAATGAGAATATGAATTATGAACTATAGCTACTGAAGAAGCTTTACTTATTATTGGGGAGAGTATGGGATCTTATCCATGCATTGTACGAGTATGCTTTGAGGGTATTTATGATATATTCCTCTTATGATATGATGATCTAGGATTTGATTGTGCTTATGACTTATGCTTTTACACTAATCTTTATGATGATCCTAAAACTTTGTAAAGTGCATCTTTTCAACTAAAATATCCCTTTTAGCATGTTTCAATGTTTTTATGCATGGCTATCATACTTAGTGCATTTTTGTACTAACCCATATTTTTCTATACTTTTCCCAAATGTAGGGTCCGGTTCTTAAGGCGGTCATCATTTAGTTCAATCTTGGATTCTACTATTCTCCTAGCTTGTGGTGAGTCCTTATGATTCGAGGACGAATGTTTCACTTGTCTTTCCTTTCTTGTATTTCCTTTTCAGATTATGTTGTAAGGACTATGACCCTATTTGATTCAAGTATTGTAATAGATGGTGATATTGAGACAAGTCTAGACTTCCGCTTTCCTTTGTGAAATTTTTTGACTTACAATGCGTTTTTGCTCTTTATTGTTCTATGCTTATGTTATGATATGCTAAGTGGCTTACATGGTGCCTTTCGGGGTTCTATGTGCCTTGTTACATCTAGGGGTACCCCTTTGTGGTGACATATATAAGGATTTTAGACCCCTAAACTAACTCAGCCAAATAATTATTTCTAAATTCCAAAAAGAACTCATCCTCTACAAAAATTCTCTCTAGAAACTCAAGGAAGAAGAAGGAAGTTGGAGCTTGGGTTGGAGGGGCTAGGTTTTGTACTGAATTTCGTGGGGATTCATAGCTAAGGTATGGTAGCTCTTCATCCATGGATATCCTTCATCTATGGAGTCCCTCCAAATTCAATTTCAAAACTAGAAATTCTCCTAAAGTTAGGGTTTGACTTCACTCTCATGGATTCCTTTCAAATTCTTATATAATGATTGAATTATGTTTTATTATGGATAAATTGATGATTTTATATGTTTTTATGTTGAATCCCCATGAATCCATGAATCCCCCTATTTTTCCAATTATGATCTCAAAGTGTGGGTATAGGTTGATGCAAGGAGAAAATGATAGAATTATGCATGTAGTAATTGAACCACTTAAATTATTATTATATCTATGTCTAATGTAGTGAATTATAGATGTGTTGATTGGATATGATCTATGATCCTTGAAGGATAAGGTATGAGAATTATGCACGATTATGAGATTTATGTATATGCTTTATGAACACTTTGAAAGTGAAGTGTCGATGATTATCATGAAATTGTTGTGTTGTTGAAAATATGTTCTCATAGACACACCTATGCATGCATATGATATGAAGTGAGAGGTTCTCACAATATTATGGATCTATGGTTGAAAGGCTATTCTTACCTATTTGAATCTTGGAGATATTCTATGAATTATATTGGATTGAGTGTCAAGACATTCCTTCCATGATATGAATTAAGTCAATACATAATATGTACTCTGTTGGTATAAATGCTTAGCATCGAGTGGATATTGATATGAGATGGAAGCCCTCACGATAGTAGAGGCCGGGTTTCAAGAAGCAATATCTTGGGATGGAAGCCTTCATGATAGTAGAGGTCGGGTTTTTAGTATCAATCCCCTTAGCCCATAAACTAAGTGCCCTCATAAGTTATTTAGCTAACGGATCCTCCTAAGATAATGTATGGTTCTACCTTAGGCAAGTAGGACAACCCTTTTCGCTGTGGGTAACACCGTATTCCATGTTAAGCTCACATTGTCTAAGTCGGTTAAGGCTTTTTCCCACACAATAACCATATGAACAAGAATACGAAAAATGTCCTAAAGAGATTTACTTAGCATGGATGAGATTTATGGTGTCCAATTCATGCATTGCATAAGTAAGCTTTAAGATTGTTTATGAAGTTTTTCTTTTATGCTGATTATGACTATGTTGATTATGTTTATGACTTATGATCTCTAAATTCTCAAATGATGTTTAAACTTGGAAAATAACATGCATACAAATGAAATGTCCCTTTTAGCATGTTTTCAAATATTTGTATGCATGACTATCATACTTAGTGCATTTTTGTACTAACGCCTACTGTTCCTACATTTTTCCTAAGTGTAGGGTCCAGTTTTCAAGGGGGTTCTCATTGTTGCTAAAGCTTAGATTTATTCACTTCTCCTAGCTTGTTAGTGAGTCCTCATGATTCGAGGACAGATGTTTTCAATTAGTAGTGTCATTCATTATATTTTTTTTTGTCTATGTTGTATGGGCTATGCCCTTTTCATTTCGAACATTGTAATAGATGGCTTTGTTGAGATTTAGAGTCTAGACTTCCACTTTTGTCTTTTATGAAATTTTTAGACTTCAACTTGAAATGTGTTTTTACTCTTATTGTTATATTGCTTATGTTATGATATGCTAAGTGGCTTGTATGGTGTCCTTCGGGGTTTTATACGTCATGTTACATCTAAGGGGTACCCCTTGGTGGTGACAGAGCAAGTGTCAAATGTGGAGTTTAGGGCTGCTTTCCAATTGTGGGCTCAAGCCATGAAGGCCCAAGCCAATATGGAGTTAGTGGTTCCCGTAAACCCAAATGTTGGAATGGCGGCTTCAACAGTGAGGGACTTCACAAAGATGAATCCTCCTTTGTTTCATGGTTCTAAAGTTGAGTAAGATCCACAAGATTTTATTGAAGAGGTCTAAAAGGTTTTGATCATCATGGGAGTTACGCCGGTGGAAAAGGCAAAGTTGGACTCTTATCAACTAAAATGTGTGGCTCAAATAAGGTATAACCAATGGAAGGAGGGGAGACCGGAAGATGTGTCCTCTTGTTTGGGAGAAGTTTAAATCTGCTTTTCTTGATAGGTTATTTCCCCTTGAGATGAGGGAAGCCATGGTGCTTCAGTTCATTAACCTTCGACAAGGAAGTATGAGTTTGAGGGAATGTGCTCTAAAGTTCACTCAATTGTCTATGTATGCTCCATCGATGGTTTCCGATCCAAGGGTTAAGATGAGTAAGTTTGTTTTGGATGTTCTGAAATGGTGGTTAAAGAGTGTCGAACCGCTATTCTCATTAATGACATGTACATCGCTCGTCAGTTGGTGCATGCACAACAAATTGAGAAGGAGAAACTTAAGGACATGTGTAGAGATGTAAAGAGGGCTAAGACCGGTGATTGGAATTTCTCACATGCAAGGTCCAATGGACAAGGTCGTCCTAGATTTCGATAAAGGTTTTCCGGTCAAGATTCCTCCAATGCTCCTCTTAAGTTCAATAAGATAGGGTACCTAACCCTAACCCTCAAGGAGATAATGGTAGTGGATCTTCATTGCCTAGGTCTAATTATACTAAGTGTGGAAGGAAGAACGAGGGTAAGTGCCTAGCTGACACAGATGGTTTCTTTGGTTTTGGTAAAAGTGGTCACAAAATGAGGGATTGCCCAATATTGACAGCTAAAGGAAGGGAGGGTAAGCACGCTACTACAAGTCGTGCGGGTTCCAATGCTCTTAAGCAAAACCACTTCTATGCACTTCAAACTCGTGGTGAACAAGAGGGTTCTCCCGATGTGGTACCGGTATGTTGAAAGTCTTCCAACTTGATGTGCATCATTTACTTGAATCTGGTGCTACCTTGTATTTTGTGATGCCATATGTTGCTATGAGGTTTGATGATCTTCAGGATGTGCTGCTCGAACCTTTTTTGTCTCTACTCTTATTGGTGATTCTATTGTGGCTAAGAGGGTCTATAGAAAGTGTTCGGTTTCTTTGTCCTATAGAGTTACTCTTGTTGACTCTGTAGAGCTTGTATTGTTAGACTTTGATGTTATCGTAGGTATGGATTGGCCGCACTTATGTTATGCTTCTATTGATTTTAAAACTCGTGTAGTCAAGTTTTAGTTCCCAAAAGAGCCTATCCTAAAGTGGAAGGGGGGAAATTCTACTCCTAAGGGCCAATTTGTCTCTTATCTTTAAGCTGGAAAGATGATTTGTAAGGGTTGCATTTACCATCTAGTTGGGGTGAGGGATGTAGATTCTGAAACCCCTTCTCTTGAGCCGGTCCTCGTTGTTAATTAGTTTCTGGAAGTGTTCTAAGATGCCATACCCGGACTTACTCCCGAGTGGGAAATAGACTTCGGTATTGACCATCTCCCAGATACGCAACCTATCTCTATTGATCGTTACCGTAACTCCCCGACAAGACTTAAGGAGTTGAAAGAACAATTGAAAGATTTATTGGATAAGGGTTTCATCCGACCGAATATCTCTCCATGGGGTACTCCAGTTTTGTTTGTTAGAAAGAAAGATTGTTCTCTTTGTATGTGTATTATTTATCAACATTTGAACAAGGTGACTGTCACACCCCGAGCTACCACTGAGACGCGAACACGGGACCTAGGACCACAAGTGATCCCAAGCTAACCCTGCTGGCATGATCATAAGCATACTAAATATAATAAATTGATGCGGAAGCTAAATCATAAATAAAAATGAAAAGATGGAGAATACCCATGTAATATAACTGAAATAAATGATAACTGATGAATTTAATACAAAGAAGATATTAACTCAATACTAAGTTAAATCTATCTATGTCTGAAAATAGACTCTAAACTGACTAGAAATGTTGAGACATGCCCCAACTAAGTCTAGCAAAACTGAAACTAACAGACTAAAAATAATGAAAGAAACTCATGACTATTGTCATCGGAAAATGAGGACTCACCACTGCTTCTCCTGACTTAAGATCGGGAACCAATCTAAGCGTGATCTGGATGTTGAGAACCTGATCCTACATCACGAGAAAATGTAGCACAGAGCATGCGTCAGTAATTGAAAGGTACTGAGCATGCAGGATAGAATACATCTGAAATAACATATAACTGAACAAAGCAAATAAGCAGTGATATAATCTAAACATGATATAGATATTGAATGCTGAGATAACTGAATTCAGTGACCAATTTATAACATGCTGAAACTAAATACTGGATATACTTATAAATGGACAATGCAATAGGATCTAACTGAATTGTGGGAGCTACTAATATCTGATAATAAAACCACATGAGCTAAATGTAGAGTCCAATGTATATACCCCATTGACAGGACCTAATATGCCCTGCCAGAGGTATAGAGGCATGCTGGCGTGATTACTGAAATGATACCCACAGAGGGGACTTACAACCTATGTGGCTAGTAGTTCTGGGACTATTTGGGTACGCTGAACCCTAGTCCAACTCGATATTATGCTACTCCCAATGGATTAAGTAATTAACACATTAGGACTAAATTTCTGTAAGTTACTGGATAGCTCAAACTGAACATACAAACTAAGAATGCAACAATTAAGCTGATATTAATGCATTAATTACTGAGGTATGTATAACTGAATAACTGAAATATCTGACCTAGCATGTGTAATTCAAGAACTAAAGAAATACATAGCTAGGGTTCTGGAATTCATGCAATAAACTGAATATTAACATACTAATCTGATTTGGATCATTCTAACAGCTAAGAACCCAACAATTCTAAAATTCAAGAAACCCTAGGTCTAGTCATAATAGGAGAATCAAGAAACTGACTGAAAACTAGGGACCTAATGGGTGAAAGGAACCCACTAATGAAATCCCACATACTTGGTGATGAATTCCACAGAGAAATCTTTAGATTTCGGGGCTGGAACTGATGGAACCTTGTTGCGTTCTTGAACTAGGGTTCTGACCTTTTTCTCCTCTCTTGCTTCTAACTTTCTATGTTTTGATTAATGATTTGACTTAGGTAAGTTATAGTTATGTTTCTAGGCTTAAACTTACTAAACCTCATGATTTAGGGTTAAACGACGTAGCTTAGGGGTCCAACAAAATAGGAAAAGACCAAAAGACCACTGACTTAACTACTGTTGGAGTAACCTACGGATTGGACCTACGGGCCGTAGCTCAATCTACGGTCCGTAGATTGGGGTCGTAGGTCGAGTCTGCTCAATAAGGCTTCATTAAAACAAACATAACTTTTTACTCAGAGGTCGGATTTTAGCAAACTCGGTGTAATTTGAAAGAGGATTCAATTATCTATCATATAATAGGTCATAGGACACTTAATTCATTTTTTGGTAAGATTTATGACCATTTGAAGTTGACCAAATCAATAATTTTCCTCTAATTGGTTGCTGACCCTCACCTACAGTCAAACCTACTGACCGTAGATCGAACGACGTTCCGTGCTAGTTGACCGTAGTTCATGTCAGAGGCTGGGTAAAGGAGTCTTGAACCATGGACACAAACCACGGATCGTGGTCTGACCTACGGACCATAGGTTAGTCTGTGGGCTGAGACTTAGCCGATTTTCTGAGTTGGGTTTTCTGGAGGGGCGCAGTGGTGAACCATGGACCCACAACACAGGCCGTAGGTCAGACTACAGTCCATATGTGGCGACCGTAGGTTGCACCTACAATTTCTAAAGATCTGCATTTTAGTCTATCAAGGATACGGGGTGTTACAGTGACCATTAAGAATATCTATCCTATTTCGAGGATAAATGACTTATTCAAGGAAAAAGTTATTTTCTCTAATATTGATCCCGAACGGGTTATCACCAATTGAGGGTGAAAGATGATGAAATTCAAAAGATGGTTTTTCAAACTTGCTATGGTCATTATGAGTTTTTTGTAATGTCGTTTGGGTTGACTAATCCTCCAGCGGCGTTTATGGATTTGATGAATATCTGTTTGGACAATACCTTGACATGTTTGTGATTATGTTCGTTGATGATGTTTTGATCAAATCAAGGAGTGAGAATTAGCATATTGATCATTTGAGGATTGTGTTGCAATTTCTTTAGGACCAACAACTTTTTGCAAAGTTTAGCAAATGTGAATTTTTTTTAAGGTCTGTCGCTTTCCTTGGTCATATTTTTTCGACTAAGGGTATTGAGGTAGATCCTAAAAAGATGAATGCAGTCAAGAGTTGGTCTAGACCTCTAACTCTTTCGGATATTAGAATTTTCATGGGTTTAGCCGATTATTTTAGAAGGTTTGTTGAAGGTTTCTCTTCAATTGCCTCTCCTTTGAAAACACTAACTCAAAATAAGGCTAAGTTCATATGGTTCAAAGAATGCGAAAATAGTTTTATAGAGTTGAAGGATAGACTTACTTCCGCTCTGGTGTTGACCTTAGCGGAAGGGACTAATGGATTTGTGGTTTATTGTGATGCCTTGAGAATTGGGAAAGTTATTGCCTATTCCTCAAGGCAACTTAAAATCCATAGAATAATTATCCTACATACGACCTTGAGTTAACGGAGGTCATTTTTGCCTTAAACATTTGGAGAAATTATTTGTATGGAGTACATGTTGATGTATTTACCGACCATTAAATTTTTCAATATGTTTTTAATCAGAAAGATCTAAATCTTAGCTAAAGAAGGTGGCTTGAGTTATTGAAAGAATATGACATGAGTGTTCTTTATCACCCCGGTAAATCCAATATTGTACTGAATGCTCTTAGTCGGTTATCTATGGGTAGTGTTGGTCATATTGAAGGAGAAAAGAAATAGTGTGTTCGAGATGTTCATAGATTGGCCCGATAAGGTTGTCAATTTATGGACTCCACCAAGGGTGGTGTTATGGTTCACAATTGGTTCGAATCATCTTTAGTGGTGGATGTGAAAGCGAAGCAAGGTGTTGATCCAATTTTGGTAAAATTGAAAGAAGCGGTGCTTAAGATATCCATTGAGTCTTTCTCCCAAGGGGAAGATGGGGTACTTAGATACAAAGGTCGTTAATGTGTTCCAGTTGTTGATGACTTGAGGGAACAAATTTTGATAGAAGCCCATAATTTGCAGTATTCCATTTACCCAGGAGCCACCAAGATGCCCCGTGCTTTACGGGAGGTCTATTGGTGGAATAGGATGAAGAAGGATATTGTGATATTTGTGGCTAAGTGTCAAAATTTCCAACAAGTGAAACTTGAGCATCAGAATCTGGGAGGTTTATCCCAAGAAATTTGCATTCCTACTTTGAAGTGAGAAAACTTGAATATGGGCTTTATAGTAGGTTTGCCTCACACCCAGCGATAAAATGATTCGATTTGGGTTATAGTAGATCGGATGTCCAAATCAACTCATTTCCTCCCCAACAAAGTTTCCTATTCGGCAGAAGACTATGCCAGGATGTTCTTGAGAGAAATGGTTAGGTTACATGGAGTGACTTTGTCAATTATTTCCGATCGTTGTGCCTAATTCACTTCTCAGTTTTGAGTCATTCAAAAAGGGTTTTTGCACTAAAGTTAAGCATAGCACGACTTTTAATCCCCATACCGATGGGCAAGGGGAGCGTACGATCCAAAGTTTTGAGGATATGTTAAGGGCTTGTGTGATCGATTTTAAGTGTAATTGAGATGACGATTTGCCATTGATAGAGTTTGCTTACAATACCAATTATCACTTGAGTATTGATATGGCTCCATTTGAGGCCTTATATGGCAGAAGGTGTAGATATCTTATAGGTTGGTTTGAGGTGGGAGAAGTAGCCCTAATAACTCCAAAATTTGTATAAGAGGCCATGGAGAAAGTTAGGCTTATAAGGGAAAAGTCAAAATAAGTCCTATGCCGATGCGACAAGAATGGATCTAGAGTTTAATGTTAACAATTGGGTTTATTTGAAGATCATACCCATGAAGGGTGTAATGAGATTTCGTAAGAAGAGGAAGCTTAGTCCCCGGTAAGTAGGCACATACCAAGTGTTTAGGCGTATTGGTAAGGTTGCTCATGAGTTAGACTTGCCGAATGAGTTGGCAACAATACATCCTTTTTTCCATGTCTCTATGCTTAAGAAGTTTGTTAGAGATCGTACATACATAGTTCTATTAGAAGAGTTGGGAGTTGCTGAGAGTCTTTCTTGTGAGGAAGTTTCGGTAGAGATTCTAGATCGGCATGTCAAGAAGTTGAGAAATAAATAAATAGCTTCCGTAAAAGTATTGTGGAGGGATTAGTTTGTTGAGGGTGCTACTTGGGAGGCTGAGGCCGATATGATGTGTCGATATCCTCATCTCTTTCCTTCTACTCCTATTCTAGCTTGATGTAATGAGTTCCTCTTTGTTTGCCTTTTATTTTCGAGTCATGTGTTTTTATGTGTTTCCATGATTTCCATATGTTATGCATGTTCATGAAAACTTGTGTTTAGAAAGAAAATGAGTTTACATGATTGATTTCCTCATGTTATAGTGCATTGAGTATGAGTTGTCTACAGACTTCATGAGATGAATTGATGAACATTCTTTAGCTATGCTTTTTCAGAATAAATAGCATATGAGCTGCATGAGATTCTGTTGATCATGCTTTTAGCTTGGAGAAGGTAGTTCCTCCTTGAATATGAGTAATTTTGAAATTTCATGCATATTTGATTGCTAGATGTAGTTTCTACTTCCTTATGATGTGTGATGAGTCCACAAATTGGACTCATTTAGGGCTATATTTTCATAGAATTAGTGTCCTCAAATGCACATATTGTCTCAATATCTGATGAAAACCCTTAAGGTTCAGTTAGTCGGAGTTTGAGGGAAAACATGGACACTACTTAGTAAAAAGGAACAAAGGCAGCTGAAAAGAACGAAGAAATGAAGATTTGGGGATCATCGAACCCATTCAGCGAATCACCAAAAGATCTTAGTCTTGCCTTTTGTTCCAGTGTGCTGAGCCCTGAAGGAAAGGATCAAATTGGTGATGAAAAAGTGCAGTCAGTGTATCACCGAGCAGTTCCGCGAAACAGTGCTATGTCGCCCAATAATCCAAAACATGACGATGCTGAATGGTAATGCAAAACGGCGATGAACTACATTATAAGGCAAATCACCGATTTGGTAGGCGATTCCAACTAATGTCGCCGAGTGATCCGCTGCAGCACAGATTTTTAAAAACTATAAATACTCGTTGAGAGTTGTACCTTAGTATCAGATTTTAGTATCAGATTTTTATGATCAGACTTTTTAATATAGAATTTTTATTATAGACTTTTGAGTTCTAAGTTTGGAGAAAGTTTTGAAGAACTTAAAAATTCAAAGGGTTTCAACACCAAGAAATTGGACTTGGGTTTTGTGGATTCTTCAATATTGGCTTATTTTGAGACTTAAATCTTCAAACCCATTTGAATGCAAACTCATTTTGGTATAAATTTCTACCTCTTTTACATGTCCAGCTAAAACCCCAATTCTTGGGGTGTGATTTTGTGAATATGGGGTTAGATTATATGTTGGTTCTTGCTTGTTGATGATTTATTTGTTGTTTAGATGTGATTTCATTTAGTATTTGTGGTGGAACTTAATGAAATTGTAGTTGTAAATACGATTTCACCTTTGCGTTTTCGGCCTGCTCGAGAGAGAGGTCATAAAACTAAGACTACTAACTTGATGGCCGGTGGGATTGGGTCAACATGAGGTTCAGATCGAGAGAGTGAACCCTAGTCTCATTCCCACACACTTAGCTCGAGAGATTGAGTGGGCTAAGGCGGAGGCTGCTATTGATGCGACAAGTAGGTGTCCGAAAGGAACCTATGTGATTCGGGGGAAGTTGCTCGAGAGAGAATTTATCCCCTCTATAGTCTAGCCTAGTCACAAATATTCAACAGCTTTATTGTCAAATGCATCTAACAAATAGTTTAGTTTTCCCATATTCCTATCACATCCCAAGAACCCCTTCTCCTTGATTCTCTTTGCATGTTTGCTTTTTTTACTTACCTGTGACAAAACCCCCATTTATAATTGACGTTTGCATCACACCTTAGATTTAGCATGTTTTTTTATCTATAATATCTTTAACTATGACTAATTAGAACTTTATTTTATTTTTCTACTAATTCCCAAAACCGCTCCTTGTGGGAACAATTTGGGTTATTATACTATTGTAGGATCATAGACACTTGCATCGGAAGTTGTGTCTTGATTACGGAAATATCAAAATGGCGCCATTACTAGGGAGTGGTATTATTTGAGAATTTTTAGTTTAGTAAAATTTTTGTTCTTCATAGTTGTAGTTTACTTAATTTGAAGTTTTGTTTTTCTTGTCTGTATTGAAGCAGAGGAAGTGAGTATGGCAAACAGCACTCAGGAGCTAATAGAGTTTCCTCCATTAGAGGTAATGATATTCCGGGAGCGTATCCTCACCTTCCAGCCATTGGAAGGTGAACGAATCGACAAGTCATGGGCAAGATTTAGTGAACTAATCACTCAATGCCCAACTGATAACATTTTCGACATAATCCTCCTTGACTTTTTCTACAAAAGTCTTAGCCCCGAAAAGAAGAGGTTGGTCAACCAACTCATTCCAGGAGGCATTGCGAAACAACCCTATGTGATAGCAGCTCAATTGCAAAATCAAATGGCTGAAACGAACCAAGATGGTGAAGATCGAAGTCCAGTGTAAGTGGAAGGATAAATACATCCATCTTCATGAGCGAAGAACTCTCAAGGACAATGAGGTTATATGCCTTGAGGGAATGCTCTCAATCATTCTCCACAAGGTGAATGAGCAATATAGAGGGCTGGAAGGAATGAAGGAAGATATTGAAGGAATGAAGTAGATAATTTGGTCTCATTCCAGCGCTGTCCAACTACTTGAGAACCTCATGAGTCATGCATTACCCGATCTCCAATCGCAAAAAAATAGGGGGTTGCCTAGTGATACTATGGCTAACCCCTAAAATGGAGTTTGAGTGCTGACTTGCATCATGCCACGACGTTAACTAAGGCGCTCTTTGGGAGGAAACACAAAGTTCTAATTGCTTTTACTTGTGTTTTGGTAAAATAATGGTGTGTTGTTTGTACAGGTTGAAGTGTGGAAGGCGTTCGAAAAAGTGCAGGGTGGCGAGCAACAAGTCCAGTCGGCAAATCGCCGAGGAGGTCGGCAAGCCCGACCTAATCCATTGTTTGACTTAAGACATTCAAATCGAAGTCTGTAAAACTCAGTGAGCTCAAGAAATTATTGGCGATTCACCGATCCTATCGGCGATCCCGATGTGGACCGTCGTTTGGACACCACATTAACTGGAGGTCCTATAAAACTCGGCAAGGTAATTGACTACTCAGTGAAATGCTGAGAGGTTCGGCGGTCATGACTAATGTCACCGACTGGGCAAGAACTGCATGGTTTTTCGGGCAACAAGATATTAAATTCTAATTCATTCACTTTTCCTCACTTTTATTCTTTCCAAACTCAAACCTACAATCTAGTTTATATATTTCTTGCATTGTTAGAATATTATTATTGTTGATTTGTGCTCGGAGTTGGATTACATTGCCTCCTAGCATTTCAAAGTACTTCGATCAGTATAAAAGGTTGGTTTTCCCAAAACCCCGAGGCTATTTCAAAATTTTTGTTCTGTTATGCAATTGGGCTTATTGAATTGTTGTGTGCTGGGCCTCTCTGATAGATTTAGGGTGTTGAAATGCCAAATTCAATTTGTAAATCCTATCATCTTATCTTGATCTTTGTGCCCCTTTTTGTTGCGCGTAAAAATGAGTTAAATCTTGTAGGGTTGTGCATGCGTGGTGTTTATTATTATTAAGAGTTATGGGTATGAACTTAAATGCATAGTTTAATTGTGTTTTCGAGGGTTGCGTCGTTGGAGTCGACAAGATTGATAGGAAATACGCACGATGGGCCAATTAACGAGCTGGGTCGAGCTCGCCAAACCACTCAGCGGTCGCCTAATGACCCCATCTCACCTTTAATTTTATGCTACTTGAGATATGGATTTTGTAACTTTCGGTGATAAGTCTCCGATCGCCAAAAGCATTCGGTGATTTGCCGAAAGTCTCCTCGATCGCCCTTTGTTTACACCCCCGAACCTTTATTGCACTATATCTTTCGGTGGATAAAACCATGCTCGCCGAAGTAACTCGGCGATTCACCAATCTATTGGGTGAGATAATCTACAATTGTGTCCCTACAAATTTAATTTAGTTGTCTTAACTTCTTCCCAAATTCTTTGCATAAATGGCTAGAACTAAAGTTGTACGAGAAAGCAAGTTACCCCAAGGTAAAACAAAAGGGATTAAAATCAACGAGGATGCAGCTGCATCCAGAAGCAAGGTTGATAAAATTTCCACAACTGGTGGGAAAGGCAAAGGCAAGTGTAAGACCCTTGAACTATCAGATGCAAGCACTGATAGTGATGGCTTTTATAAAAAGGACCCCAATAAATCTGAAAGCGAAGATGTGGGTTCTGATGAGGATGATCTGCTAATAGCACAGAGGGCTGAACGACAAACCAAAAAGTTGAATGATCCATCCAGGGTCAGGAATGCCCAGCCTACCACTCCTACAACTCTAGTTCTAGAGCAGGCAATGGTGTTAGTGCCTCCAGTACTGGGTCCTTCGCCTAATTCAATGAATCGAGTAAAAGCTGAAGGACTGAGAACAATTCTGGAAGAAAAGTGGCAGTCCATAGACGGGGCTATAGACAGGCACCGAGAGATGATGGAATGCCTAAGATACCATAAGTTCCAAATCTTCACCAAGCCCCGCGGCCCTTATATTCCAAACTGGGTAAGAGAGTTCTACATTGCATACAGTGCACTAATACCCTAGAAAATCATCTAGCAGAAGACTTCAAAGAAGTAGACTATGTGGTTGTTAGAGGCAGGAGGGTGAAGTGTGATAGTGAGGCGATTAACATGGTCTTGGGCATTTCCACGAATATTGGGGATCACAGCCAGCACTTGATCAGAATAAAGAAACTAGATAAGATGAAAAAGTGGCTAGCCTCACTAATTTCATATGAGACTCCGAAGTGGTTGGAGGAAGGAGTTCTGATTGAAAAGAAAGAACTAAACATAGCAGAAAGGTTCTGGTTTGGTTTGATCAGCAGCACAATCATGCCATCCCAAAATGAGTCAATTCTTCGCCATGCCAAGGCAGCCTAGGTTGCATCATAGAGGAAACTCGAATAAACTTGGGTGAAATCACAGCTTCAGAGATACTCATGCGTGCAAGGCAGAACCAGACCTCACTTCCATTCCCAGTATTATTCACAACATTGTGAAAACAAGCTTGGGTACGTCAGGATGCCGAGCAGGATGTGGAAATGATGCCCATAACCTCTACTGATACCTGGAGGATCGAAGACGAGCACCTTAAGGATCAATCAGAAAGGAAGAAGGCAGCATTGGTGGAGTTAGCACCTCCAGGTTCTTCTGCTGCTGCACGGTCTCCTCGACCCACTGTTGTTGTTGTTATTGTTGTTGTTTCCCAGCCTCCACTCACCCAGGCTTCCCTACTCCTGATGGGACCGCTTGCCCTTTTGCTGATCGTCGAGCTGCCAGTCTTGACGCCTCTATTCCAAGCATGATCCAGGTTACCCTAGCTGATGTTGGGACACTTCTGAACACTACCATTGATGCCCTAGCGACTAGGATAGCGGTTTGTGAGCACTACTAAGGGGCCACAGAGGAGGTGACGACTTTAAAATCTTCCATTGCTGAGTTGTGAAAAGATGTAAACCACCTAAAGTCCACCTATATGTCCATGGTCTTTGGAACAATGGAAATTCCAGATGTGCCTGAGATGACTCAGACCACCACTGGACATGGGGATAGAGTGGAGTAGACAGCCGATCCCGAGTCAGAAGCAGAAACTAATAAAGAGATGCATGAGGAGACTGAGCGAGCTACAGATGAAGACATGACTGAGACAAACAATTATGATAGATGTGCTGGGCAGGACTCCCTACCACCTGTTGCTTGATTCACAGGAGCAGGTCCTTCTAGAGTCACTCCGGGCACTAAAACCCAGACAAATGTAGCGACCAATTAGCCAGGATCACCTCTTTACCTCCCTCTCTGTCTTTCTTTATTTTACATTTTGGATTCTGTGTTATTTGTATTTGAGGACAAATGTTTTTATTTGTGGTGGGCTAAGGCCCACCTTTGTGTACTATTGATGTTAATTTTTTATTTTTTTTGTATTTGGGTTGTTCTGTTTAAAAATTGTGTTTGATATACTGTTTATGTGGATGTTTGAGCTTATGGCTCCATTTGTTTTAAATTGCAAAATGATTTTTGACCCTTTCGAAATTTTCTTGCCACCTCTTATGTTTCAAATGTGGCTGTTCTTTTGCAAAATTTAAGTCTCAGTTTTGATCAATGCCGATGACTCAAATAGTATTGTAAATCTAACAAACATGAATGTACGACTACGATGAGGCCAAATGAAGTTGCATAAACAATATGTGAACTCTTTGCTTCTCGCTATGACTAGCCTAGTATCAAATTGAGTCTCTTGTGATGATCATTGCACACTAGTGAAATTGTGGAGTCTTGTTTGACTGTAGTGTCAATGCCTAGTGTAATGAGCTTACTTTGAACCATGCATGATAGATCCTAGAATATGCCCCGTTGGTCCGATCGACTAAGTAAGGCTATCTCTTGATATGATCTTAGGCAGCTTTAAAGAGTGTGAGCCAATTTGACATAAACCTCTTTTGTTACCAACCTTGTAAGTGTGTGAACCTCTCTTGAACACACCTTGTGCCTTACCTTTCTTTGGAAGAAGCTTGATGAAATCATAACCTTACTTTATCCATTACCCATAATCCTCATGAAGTTGTGGTTAGTTGAATATCCAACTTAGGTCAGAAGCCTAAGTTGGGAGTGTGGTAAAAAGAAAGGGTAAATCAAGAAGTGCTAGAAAGTCCTTCTGACCTATGGTTTTGAGAAAAATGGAACCCCTCCATACAAAAAAAAAGAGAAAAGAGAAGGGGGGGGGGGGGGGGGAAGAATGAAAAAGAAGTGGAATAAAGTTATGAAAACATGAAGAAAATGGGGTTTCCAAACAATCCATGGAAAGTGAATAATAGGATGACTTATGAGCACTAAAGAAAATGATAAAAGAAGCACATTTCATGAGTATGAAAGTCACTGAGCGTAAATGACCATACATTTGCACTCAGCCCTATTACAAGCCTTGAAAACACTTTTTGACCTTGAGTGAATTGAAATAAATGTTGATCGTAAAATATAGGTAAACCTATGGGTGAAAGCATGCATTCTGTTCTTCCTAGTGAGAGTGAGCATTGCATTTGATTTCGGAACTTTAAATGATTAAACCTTTGTGTGTGAAATTGGAATCATTCATTGTGTGAGAGCATTTGAACACTTTGGTTGAACTTGAACTTGCATTTGAAGCAAGTATTGTGAGCATGAGATTCTTTGATATTGGTGAGTAACAACTTGAATCTTTGAGTGCACATTTGATCTTTGTATAAGTAACTTGAGTCTTGTTGTGTGCATTCATGATTGAGTGTTGTGTAGCACTATTCGAGACCTCCTTTTTGAACGGCTGAGCTTGAGTTTGCTTGAGGACAAGCAAAAGTTCAAGTTGGGGATTTTGATGAGTCCACAAGTTGGACTCATTTCGGGCTATATTTTGATAGAACTAGTGTCCTCAAATGCATATTTTTTCTGAATATCTGATGAAAACCCTTAACTTTCAGGTATTTGGAGTTTGAGGGAAAGCATGGACACTACTTAGCAAAAAGGAACAAAGGCAGCTGAAAAGAACGAACAAAATAAAGATCTGCGGATCGCCAAACCCATTTGGTGAATCGCCAAAAGATCTTAGTCTCGCCTTTTGCTCCAGCGTGCTGAGCCTTGAAGGAAAGGATCAAATCGGCACTGAAAAGGAGCAGTCGACGTGTCTCCGAGCAGTTCCGTGAAGCAGTACTATGTCGCCCAATGATCCAAAACACAACAATGCTGAAGGCTAATGGAAGACGGTGATGAACTACACCAAAGGGTGAATCGCCGAGTTGATCGGCGATTTCGACTAATGTCACCGAGTGATCCGCTGCAGCACAGATTTTTGAAAACTATAAATACTCATCGAGAGTTGTAGCTTAATATCATATTTTAGTAGCAGATTTTTATGATCAGACTTTTTAATATAGAGTTTTTATTATAGACTTTTGAGTTCTAAGTTTGGAGAGGGTTTTGACGAATTTGATAATTCAGAGGGTTTCAACTCCAAGAAATTGGACTTGGGTCTTGTGGATTCTTCAATCATGGCTTGTTTTGAAACTTAAATCTTCATACCCATTTGAATGGAAACTCATTTCGGTATAAATTTCTATCTCTTTTATATGTCTAGCTAAAACCCAAATCTTGGGGTATGATTTTGTGAATATGGGTTATATTATCTGTTGGTTCTTGCTTGTTGATGATGTATTTGTTGTTTAGATGTGATTTCTTTTAGTAGTTATGGTGGAACTTAATGAGATTGTAGTTGCAAATACGATTTCACCTTTGTGTTTTCGGCTTACTCGAGAGAGAGGTCGTAAAACTAAGACTACTAAATTGATGGCCGGTGGGATTGGGTTGACCTGAGGTTCAGCCCGAGAGAGTGATCCGTAGTCTCATTTCTAGACACTCAGCTCGAGAGAGTGAGTGGGCTAAGTCGGAGGCTGCTCTTCATGCGGCAAGTGGGTGTCCGAGAGGAACCCATTTGATTGGAGGTAAGTTGCTCGAGGGAGAATTTATCCCCTCTATAGTCTAGCCTAGTCACAAATATTCAATAGATGTATTGTCAAAAGGATGTACCCAATAGTTTAGTTTTCCCGTATTTCTATCGCATCCCAAGAACCCATCTCCTTGATTAGTACTCTTTGCATGTCTACTGTTTTTACTTACCTGTGACAAAACCAGCATTGATAATTGACGCTTCCGTCACCCCTTAGATTTAGCATGTTTTTAATCGATAATATCTTTAACTATGGCTAATTAGAACTTAATTTTATTTTTCTACTTATTCTCAAAACCACTCCATGTGGGAACGATCCCAACCCTTGGTTAGGTTATTATAGTATTGTATGATCGTAGACACTTGCATTGGAAGTTGTGTTTTGCGTTGAGTATCTTTAGCTTGGAGTTGATGTTTCCTCCTTGTATATGTGCATTGAATGCATGAGGGGCCTTGGTTTCACCCCTCTTATTATGTTTTGAGAATGTCCTAGCTTAGAGTCTATAGTTCCTCCTTATTTGTATGCATTGCATTATAGGTTGGGTTGTTAGTTCCTCTCCTACTCTTTTAGAACCAGTTTAAGTCTCATTACTATCTTACTGCGATCTCGTTGATAAAACAATTTGATCAGGGTGATTATAGATCGGATGACTAAATCATCCCATTTTTTGACAGTAAAGATAAATGGTTCAATAGAGGACTACACCAGATTATACATCTGCGAGATAGTTTTAATCCATGGGGTTCCATTGTCCATCTGTAACACCCTGGAAATTAGTAGGCTAAACTAGAGTTTGACGTGAGGGTTAGAGCCATGAATCTACCTCTTTGTACCTAAAAATAAAAGGGTTTCATGTTAGAACGTCAAGGTACGATCCCCAAGGACCAACTATGGGTCCTTGAGGAACGCCCAAGAAAAGGGCCTAGACAATTGTCACGACCCGAGAGCACCCCCTAGTCGTAACATGGTGTATTCGACCTCGAAAAGGTCTTATACCAACCCTTAGCATATCATGAACATTAAAGCATATGAAAATAGCAGAAAATTTAAAACTTTACTTTAAAATCGAAGGCTTTATAAAATAAGAGAGAGCCTATGACACTATTTCTCAAACCATCTATAACATTAGACTTTAAGTCTCTTTTAATACAACTTAGTGACACGGCCCTTACATAAATCTAAAAACGTAATAATAAAGACATAAGTGAACAAGGTGGGTTTGTCCTCGAAACTATGAGGACTCCCCAAGTCTTCATTCCCAAGCTCCATAGAAACCTATCTTCCAAGTATAACACACCACATCTCCAAGCCCTACACTTCGTAAGAAATGTAGAAGAAGGGATTTGCACAAAAGTACTAAGTATGAAAGCCATGCATAAAAACCATTAAAACATGCTTAAAAGGGACATTTAGTTGAAATCATGCTTTATGCACTTTCGAACATCATCTTGTAAGAGTTGAAGAATCATAAGTCATAAACAACTCACATACAGTTCAACAAAGCACAAAGGGTAATAAATATCACCATAGGCATAGTCTCTAATCATAGTCATTGTGCACATATCATCTATTACAAGACACACCACTCATGCATAGTCAATATCAAGACAATAACATCATAATAGAACAACAACATAAGTAACCCTAAGTTCTACTTGTGCAATGCATACATAGGGTTCATAATCCTATATTCACTAAGTATCACCTCTAGGCCACCATGATCATACTTAACATAAGTTCATACCAACATAAGACAATATCACATTCATACTCATTTCATAGTAAAGCCACTACTTTAGTAACCCCTAGGGAACACTTGTGCAATATGTGATTAACATCCCATAATACTAACCTCACTAAGCACTCCTATAGGGCTACCTTAGTCATGCAGTTTATCCTTTAGACTTAATTATAAACAATAGTCATAAGTAGAGAACCAATCATGTGTACCATTTGAATATAAAGACAAGTCACTCATAGCAACCATTCATTCAATATACATGCATGCATTCATGTCATAACAATATGTAAAGGAACCATCTACCACATCCTACCAAGTCTACTAGTGCAACGTATTAGTGAAGTCCCATACCCCCACTCCTACTTAGCAAACTTACCAAGAAGTGATAGAGTAGTTCATGCTCCATTCATTATCTTATTATTTAGGGAAGAATAACCTTAACCGACATATACCATGTGAGCTACATGGAATCTGGTGTTCTACTCCCACACCGAAAAGAGAGTGTTCTACTTGCCAAGGTAGAACCATCTTAATAGCTTCTAGGTGGATCCACTAGCTAATACCTATGTGGGCAAACATAGTTATGGAACAAGGAGATTCCTACTAGAAACTCGGACATGCTAAACGTAGAAGGTTTCCATCTCATGAGACAACATATATATTGGGAACCCGGACTTGCTAAACGTAGAAGGAACCCATATGGGAAGTCAGACTTGCTAAACATAAAAGCTTCCATCTTATTTTCATGTTCACTCGGTGCTAAGCACAATTCCCTTTTAAAGTAGTATTAAGCCTTTACTTACAATTTAATTCAATAAGGAATGCATTAGGGACTCAACCCATAATTCATCAAATAGCTCAAAGGTTTCAAAGATGAGAATAGCCTTTCATCATAGAACCAACAACATGTGAGAATGTTCTTTCATGTCATATTCATATAGTGTTTATGAGAATTACCTTTTATTCAACATATCAACACTACCATAATCATAACATAACATTCATACTCACATCCTAGCATATATAGTCATATCTTCATGGTCATGTACATTTCATGCATAATAGTATGTAAAGGTGCATATGAGAATTAGCATTTCAATTGACACCATAGACATATCATATTCAATTTTATGCATGGAGTGTGTGTGTGTATGATTGTCCTAACAATGGCACAACAACAACAACATTAACATCATAGACACCTCCCTTGTCAAGGGGGTCATAACATATACATAATATCCCAACTCATGCACAATTCACATATATTGCATTTAAGGATCTTAGACCATGTACATCACATATCTAACATTCATACAATAGACAAGGATACATTCATCATTCAAGTAGGTCATTCATGACATGTATAGAATCATATATCCATATAGGGGATTATGTGGGTAGGGTCCTTCCATAATAGCACCTCATACAATTCAACATATAGACCATACCATGTTCATAACATATCATTCATATTCATAATGTGTCATACTTAGTCATACCTAGAGTTGTAGGGAAGAGGGACCTTGTCTCAACACTACAATTCATACTAACAAGTAAGCACCTCCACCATAAGTGCATCAAACCATTCATTCAAAGGATATATATTAAGTAAACATCACCCCCACAAGTGGATCAACAATTCACTAGAAGGCTACTTACCAATTGAAAACCTTCATTCATAGCCATCAAGGCCTTCTTCAAGATTCAACCCAATTTTCTTGATATTCATACATCATATAGGATAACCTCATAATACAATAATGAATTTAATAATAAAATACTAGATTCTCATCCTTCAATCATCATTCAACACAAGCTAGGGTTAGAATTGAGAAAGAAAAGGGAAATCATGGGTCTTGTGGGGAATTGTTCAAAAACCATAAGTATTACATGAATTCATCCACAAACATTCATATATAATAAAAAATAACCATTATAGATCAATGGAATCAATTTTAGAAAGACACCCACGAATTTGATTGAAAACCTAGAAATTGGGGATCTTTGAAAACTTAGTTGAAAGGGCTTCTTGGTGATAGCTAACCAAGAATAAAGGACTCCGATACCTTAGCCTTAGAATCCCACAAATTTCATGATGAAAATCTTCCATCTCCTAGCCCTAGCTGATTTCCTTCTATGTTCTTCAATGGAGGTTTTTGAGAGAGATGATTTTTGGGAGGGAAAAGGAGTTGGGCATTTATTTGGGTCTTGGAATAATTGATTTAATTGGGTGGGTTTTGGGGTTAAAATGACTTAAATAGGGGTCCTAGGCTTGGGAAAAATGAGGTATCCTTGAGTTAAAACAATTGGGAAAAGACCCAATAAGTTAGTTGCTGGAAATTGCCGAAATGGCATCACTGAAGCCTTCACGGACCGTGATCATCACCACGGCCCGTGAAACGGGTCGTGAAGATTTTCAGCCTGACAGTGCTTCACTATTTCAGGCATAACTTTTTACTCTGAGATCGGAATTGGGAAAACTCAGCGGCATTGGAAAGAGGACTCAGAGACCTTTAATTATACAGGTCATGGAACACCTAATTCGTTTTGAGCTAAGAGATATGACCATTTGAAGTTGACCCTATACTCTAAGTCTAATGGAAAGCCCTTCACGTGAGGCTCCACGAGCCGTGGTGCCTCTCGTGGTCATGATACAGTATCTAGGAAACCTTCCCCTTAACCCCTAAAAATATAAGGAACCACCACCAGCCTTCCCACGAGCCGTGGTCATCACCACGAGCCGTGAAGTGGCTCATGTGGAGGGGCTGTTTTGGGCAGCCTTCGTTTAGACACTACCAAGCCTACCACGAGCCACACCAGGAACCAAGTCCCAGAACCCCAACCACGATTCACCAGCACGGGTCGTAGGTCCAACCATGATTCATCAGTGGTGGGCATGGATCCTGGGAACTACTTTTTTCCATTCTCGTCTAGGGGTTACCGGTTTTAATTAATATTAAGTGATGTAGTTTTAGCCTATTTTTAAACACCTATATAAGGTTTTTAGATCCTTAAACTAAATCATCAAAATCATTATTTCTAAAATTCCAAAAGAACTCATTGTCTCAAAAAATTCTCTCTCTAGAACACAAGGAAGAACAAGAAGGAAGTTAGAGCCTAGGGTTTCAAAGAGCAAGGGTTTTCTTCTCAATTTAGTGGGGATTCATAGACAATGTATGGTAGCTCTTCATCCATGGATATAATTCATCCATGGAGCCCTTTCAAAACCCCCAATTTAAAAGCTAGAAATGCCAAAAGTTAGGGGTTGACTTTATTATCATGGATTCCTGTCAAATTTGTTTTTAATGATTGAATTATGTTTTTATATGGATATATTGATGATATTATATGATTTTATTTCAATTCCTCAAGAATCCATGAATTCCCATATTTTCCTAATTTGGATCTTAAAGTATGGGTATTGATTGATGGCAGTAGAATATGATAGAATTACGCATGTAGTAGTTGAACTACCTGAATTATGTTCGCATCCATGTCTAATGTAGTAATTCTATATGTATTGACCGAATATAATCTATGGTCCTTGAAGAGAAAAGTATGAGAATTGAGTATAATTATGAGATTTATGTACATGCATTATGACACTTTGAGAGTAAAGTGATTATGATTATGATCTTGTTGTGTGTTTTGGAAAGGTTATTCTCATTTACACACCTATGTATGACTATGATATGATGTGAATGATTTTCTCACAATATGATGATTCTAAGGTTGAAAGAATATTCTCACCTATTGAATCTATGATCTATCTTGTGAATTATGTTTGATTGAGTGTCAAGACATACTTCCATGAATATGAACTAAGTCAAGTCTTAATGTGAACTCTTTGGGAATTAATGCTTAGCACCGAGTGGATATTGTATATGGGATGGAGACTTTTACACTAGTTGAGTTCGATTTTCCAAATGGGTTCCTTCTACCTTAGATGAGTCCGAGTTCCCAAAATATGTATCTCATGAAATGGAAACCTTTTACCTTAGTTGATTCCGGGTTTCTAGAAGCAATATCCTTATCCTATAAACTATGTGCCATCATAGGTTATTAGTTAGTGGGTCAACCTAAGCTAAATTTACCAGTTCTACCTTAGGCATGTAGATCAACCCATTTCGGTGTGTGAGTCACTGCATTCCATGTTAAGTTCACATGGTCTATGTCGGTTAAGGCTAATTTCCCACAACAACATTATGAACAAGAATATGAATTATGAACTATGGTTACTGAAGAAGCTTTACATAGCATGGGTGGGATTATGGGATCTTATTCATGCATTACACAAGTATGCTTTGAGGGTACTTATGTTATGCTTCCATTATGTTATGATGATCGATATGTTGAATATGCTTATGACTTATGATTTTACACTAATTGAAACGACCCCAAAAATGCCCGAAAATGTGCTTCGGAAACACCTATAATTGTAATTTCCATATATCTCAAAATCCGTTTCGTTTTTCGAAAATCCGACTTCATATTCTTGTTTAAGGGGTCAAATTGAGTGGGAAATGGGTCTAACCCAAATTTTAGAGCAACCGTATCAAAATTCGAAAATCGCAAAAAAAACCCAAATTTTAGAGCAACCGTATCAAAATCCGAAATTTCCAAGTGAAGCCTTTTTCGAGGGTCTACTTTGGAGGGTCATATCTCCTAGCACACAAATTATTTGGTGGCCAATAATATATCCATGGAAAGCCCTTTGAGTTAGCTACCTAACTCACTTCGTTTCACTTCATTCGGAGTTCGGACGAAGAAGTTATGGCCATTTTCGTAAAGTCTGTCCGGCAGGGAATGCAATTTCCAGTAACCATTTTTACTGTTCACCCGCCTCCTTTTTTTTTCTAAGTGTTGGACGATTTTTTTTCCAAAGGGCATATGTTATTTCCTATATACCATTAGTTCAATTCTCATCTCTAAAACATTTCCCAAAACATCTCTCCCATACTTAGACACATTTTCTCTCAAGTTCTCTCAAGAACCCTAATCCAACACCTTCCTCAAGATTGAAGAGACTCTTGCTCCAAGTTCCAAGATTCCATTGAAGACATTCTCAAGAACTTCATAAGAACTCAAGGTATGTGGTGTTGAACTCATGGGTCCTTCCACCCATAGTGCCTAGACTCTATTCTACTCACTAATTCATGGTTTAAGTTAAGATTCATATATTAGTCTTGTTCTTTGTAATAATTTCCTACACATTGAATTTTAAACATGAAAAGTGATTGTTTTGAGCATGTTGTGACCCTAGAACTTGAACCTAAATTTGGAATGGATGTGGAGATTTTCATGTGGTATTGTGGGTGTTAAAAAGGTGTTGTTGTAGGTTGTTCATTGGTTTGGCTGCATAATTACTACCCTAT
>NW_006239151.1:108503-120325 GCF_000226075.1 Solanum tuberosum | reverse complement strand
TGTCATGAACCAAATAAGGTTAGTGATAGCAGAGGCGAATTTAGGATTTTTCGAACAAGGGTGCACCAAGTAAAATGTATTGAAGTGAAAATTGATCCTTAATCTTCAAGGTCAAAAGCTCAACATTAAATCATGTGGACCATTTAGACTTCTTGTAGTACGGGTGCCAAAATATAATATTATACAAATTTTAGAAAATATATATATAAAATATCTAATTTTACGATGAGACCATGGGTGCCAGTGCCCTATTTTTTGGCTCTAAATTCGCCACTGAGTGATAGGAATGTAGCTATCTTTTAGTTGGGTTTTGGGGAGTTGGAATTCTCTCCTGTGGTAGTACATGGGTTCTCGAGGGCATAAGCTTCACTCGTTGAATCGAGGACTGTCATGAACCAAATAAGGTTAGTGATAGCAGAGGCGAATTTAGGATTTTTCGAACAAGGGTGCACCAAGTAAAATGTATTGAAGTGAAAATTGATCCTTAATCTTCAAGGTCAAAAGCTCAACATTAAATCATGTGGACCATTTAGACTTCTTGTAGTACGGGTGCCAAAATATAATATTATACAAATTTTAGAAAATATATATATAAAATATCTAATTTTACGATGAGACCATGGGTGCCAGTGCCCTATTTTTTGGCTCTAAATTCGCCACTGAGTGATAGGAATGTAGCTATCTTTTAGTTGGGTTTTGGGGAGTTGGGAATGCTCTCGTGTGGTAGTACATGGGTTCTTGTAACGACCCTAAAAACGAACTAGTGAAACTAGAGCCTCACATGTGAGTTTGGAGTCGAGAACTTAATGAAATGATTATATTTGAATTTGACCCAAAAAGTTCTTAAAAATGTGCTTCGGAAGTTACCGGAAACTTGTTTAGCTATATATAAAAAAATTCGTTTCGTTTTTTGAAAATCCGACTTCATATTCTTGTTTAGGGGGTCAAATTGAGTGGGAAATGGGTCTAACCCAAATTTTAGAGCAACCGTATCAAAATCCGAAATTTCCAAGTGAAGCCTTTTTCGAGGGTCTACTTTGGAGGGTCATATCTCCTAGCACACAAATTATTGGGTGGCCAATAACATATCCATGGAAAGCCCTTTGAGTTAGCTACCTAACGCACTTCGTTTCACCTCATTCGGAGTTCGGACGAAGAAGTTATGCCCATTTTCGTAAAATCTGTCCGGCAGGAAAGGCAATTTCCAGTGAGCGTTTTTACTGTTCACCCGCCTCATTTTTTTTTCTAAGTGTTGGACCATTTTTCCAAAGGGCATATGTTATTTCCTATATACCATTAGTTCAATTCCCATCTCTAAAACATTTCCCAAAACACCTCTCCCATACTTAGACACATTTTCTCTCAAGTTCTCTCAAGAACCCTAATCCAAAACCTTCCTCAAGATTGAAGAGACTCTTGCTCCAAGTTCCAAGCTTCCATTGAAGACACTCTCAAGACCTTCATAAAAACTCAAGGTATGTGGTGTTGAACTCATGGGTCCTTCCACCCATAGTGCCTAGACTCTATTCTACTCACTAATTCATGGTTTAAGTTAAGATTCATAAATTAGTCTTGTTCTTTGTAATAATTTCCTGCACATTGAATTTTAAACATGAAAAGTGATTGTTTTGAGCATGTTGTGACCCTAGAACTTGAACCTAAATTTGGAATGGATGTGGAGATTTTCATGTGGTATTGTGGGTGTTAAAAAGGTGTTGTTGTAGGTTGTTCACTGGTTTGGCTGCATAATTACTACCCTATTTTCCATGCTCTTTGATTCCATTACATGCCTTCAAGGTGTTTGACAAAATGTCCAACTATGGAGAATTGATGAATCGATGCTTTAAAGCTTGAGTTATGAGATGTATGGAAATCCAGAGATGTGTTGATGACAAACTAAGCTTGTGTATATGTTCATTCCATACGTGAGATTGCATTAGAGCCTAATGGGAATTTCCTATATAAAGTGTTGCATGACCATGCCCGGTCCGGGGGAAAAGAACCGGACAACCATGTGAGAGGTTTATATCTCACCACCTAGGATGCTTGGGGTGTGACCAACATCAACCATGTGAGAGGTTTATATCTCACCACCTAGGATGCTTGGGGTGTGACCAACATCAACCATGTGAGAGGTTTATATCTCACCACCTAGGATGCTTGGGGTGTGACCAACATCAACCATGTGAGAGGTTTATATCTCACCACCTAGGATGCTTGGGGTGTGACCAACATCAACCATGTGAGAGGTTTATATCTCACCACCTAGGATGCTTGGGGTGTGACCAACATCAACCATGTGAGAGGTTTATATCTCACCACCTAGGATGCTTGGGGTGTGACCAACATCAACCATGTGAGAGGTTTATATCTCACCACCTAGGATGCTTGGGGTGTGACCAACATCAACCATGTGAGAGGTTTATATCTCACCACCTAGGATGCTTGGGGTGTGACCAACATCAACCATGTGAGAGGTTTATATCTCACCACCTAGGATGCTTGGGGTGTGACCAACATCAACCATGTGAGAGGTTTATATCTCACCACCTAGGATGCTTGGGGTGTGACCAACATCAACCATGTGAGAGGTTTATATCTCACCACCTAGGATGCTTGGGGTGTGACCAACATCAACCATGTGAGGGGTTTATACCTTGCCACCAGGGTGTCCGGGTGTGAACGGCATCCCCCATCCTAAGTTGGGGTTATAGATTGGTTGGATCATGCATACACATATGATATCTACTATTAGTATAGATTTACTTAAACATGTTTTGACTTCACTTTGATCATGCATCCTCATATTGTTATTCATAATGCCTATGAAACTATTTCTTGTATTTCGATTGTGTCCTTGTTTATTGTTGTGTTGCACCCCGCATACTTAGTACATTCCAAGTACTAACGCATATTTTGCCTACATGATGTCACCATGTAGGGACCGGAGCTACTCTTGATCCTTCTCTCCATTCACGTGGCTAGTACGACGCTTATCCGAGTTTGTTGGTGAGTCCTCAATGATTCGAGGGCTATGTTATGTTTCCTACTCCTATGTTTTGAGACTTTAGCTTGTAATTGTATTTTGACTATGAGGGGAGCCGGTAGAATGTCATGGCCCCGTCCTATCTATGTATGTAGAGGTGTGCGTTGGACAAGTATTTTGTAAATGAGCTTGACTCTTATTCTATGATGTCATTTTGAAATGATTTGCCCTTAGTCCCTATTTCCCGTTAATTAATGTTGAATGTACTTCCGCGACCGATGAAGTGTGATGACAAGTTTAAGAGGCTTGTTTGGGGTTCCTTCGGGTTCCTCATTCGCCATGTCACGTCTAGGCCCTAGTCTTGGGTCGTGACACTAATAGTCATGTTGATCCTTAAGCTTGGTGAAGTGCATGCTTTTCAACTAAGATGTCTTTTTTAGCATGTCTTCAAGGTTTTTATTAAAGGCTGTCATACCTAGTTCATTTTTGTACTAACCCATATTTTCCTATACTTTTCCCAAGTGTAGGGTACGGTACTTAAGGCAGTCATCATTTTGTCCAATCTAGGATTTGACTATTCTCCTAGCTTGTGGTGAGTCCTCACAATTCGATGACAGGTGTTTTATTTGTAGGTTCATTTCTAGTATTTCATTTTCGAATTGTGATTGTATGCACTATGACCCTATTTGGTTCCAATATTGTAATAGATGGCTATATTGAGACAACGTCTAGACTTTCGCTTTCTTATATGAAAATTTTGGACTTGAAATACGTATTCACTCTTTATAGTTCTATGATTATGTTATGATATGCTAAGCGGCTTACAAGGTGCCTTTCGGGGTTCTATGTTCCATGCTACATCTAGGGTGTACTTCTGGGTCGTGACAAACTTGATCATTTTAGCATAAGGTTTAAAATGATTCTAGGATTATGTATCATAAGCCACATCTAGTAGAGTCTTGTTCATAAGCGTGAAGCACGCCACATTAATGACTTAGAGGCTATAAGATGTTTAGGAAATTTCACTTCCTTCATTACTCTTAAGTCGTGCCTTAGAGTTCAACTCTATGAATTCCCTTTCCTAATCCTTTTCTTGTGTCTTTAGGATATAATAGATGAAGGGCTACCACTAGAAGGATGGAAGTTGTGAATGTGAATCAAGGATCTCCTCCCCAAGATCATTAAGCTTTAGTTGATCCCTTGGTTTAAAATGTTACTCATATAGAGATTAGGTCTACTTAGTAGGTCTACCCACGCCTCTTGGATGAGGGACCGTAGGTCAAGGCACCAGGAACCAGTCCCAGAACCCCAACCACGATTTACCAGCATGGGCCATAGGTCCTACCATGGTACGCCAGTGGTGAGCGTGGATGGGGCCCAAGAACTGCTTTTTTGTAGTCTTGTCTAGGGGTAGTTTAGGCTTTCCCATTTTAATTAATATTAAGTGATGTCATTTTAGCCCATTTTTAAACTCCTATATAAGGCTTTTTGACCCTTAAACTAACTCATCCAAATCATTATTTCTAAAATCCCAAAAGAACTCATCCTCTCAAGAATTATCTCTCTGGAACTCAAAGAGGAAGAAGAAGGAAGTTGGAGCCTAGGGTTTCAAAGAATAAGGGTTTTATTCTCAATTTGTGGGGATTCATAGCAAAGGTATGGTAGCTCTTCATCCATGGAGCCCCTTCAAAACCCCCAATTTCAAAGCTGGAAATGCCAAAAGTTAGGGTTTGACTTCAACCTCATGGATTCCTTTCAAATTCACTTTTAATGATTGAATTATGTTTTATTATGGATATATTTATGATTTTATATGGTTTTGTGTTGAATTACTCAAGAATCCATGAATTCCCATATTTTCCCAATTTGGATCTCAACTTGTCGGTATTGATTGATGGAAGTATAATATGATAGAATTATGCATGTATTAATTGAAACACCGGAATTATGTTCTCCTCCATGCTTAATGTAGTAATTCTAGATGTGTTGATGGAATATGATCTATGGACCTTGAAGGGCAAAGTATGAGAGTTGAGTATAATTATGAAATTTATGTGCATGCATTATGAACACTTTGAGAGTAAAGTGATTATGCTTATGATCTTGTTGTGTGTTTTGGAAAGGTTATTCTCATTTACACACCTATGTATGAATATGATATGATGTGAATGGTTTTCTCACAATATGATGATTCTAAGGTTGAAAGGTTATTCTCACCTATTGAGTCTATGAGCTATCTTATGAATTATGTTGGATTGAGTGTCAAGACATTCTTCCATAAATATGAACTAAGTCGAGTCTTAATATGAACTCTGTGTGAATTAATGCTTAGCAACGAGTGGATATTGTATATGAGATGGAGGCTTTTACACTAGTTGGGTCCTACTTTCCAAATGGGTTCCTTCTACCTTAGTTGAATCCGAGTTCCCAAAATATGTATTTCATGAGATGGAAACCTTCTACCTTAGTTGATTCAGGGTTTCTAGAAGCAATCTCCTTATCCCATAAACTATGTGCCCTCATAGGTTATTATCTAGGGGATCCATCTAAGCTTAAATTACCGATTCTACCTTAGGCATGGAGACCAACCTTTTTCGGTGTGGGAGTCACCAAATTCCATGTTTAAGCTCACATGGTGTATGTCAGTTAAGGCTAATTTCCCACAACAACATTATGAACAAGAATATGAATTATGAACTATGGTTATTCAAGAAGCTTTACATAGCATGGGTAGGATTATGGAATGTTATTCATGCATTCCACAAGTATGATTTGAGGGTACTTATGTTATGCTTCCATTATGTTATGATGATCTATATGTTGAATATGCTTATGACTTATGATTTTACACTAATAGTCATGATGATCCTTCAGCTTGGTGAAGTGCATGCTTTTCAACTAAAATGTCCTTTTTAGCATGTCTTCAAGGTTTTTATTCATGCCTATCATACTTCATACATTTTTGTACTAACCCATATTTTCCTATTCTTTTCCCAAGTGTAGGGTCTTGTTTTTAAGGCGGTCATCATTTGGTCTAAGCTTGGATTCGACTTTTTCCTAGCTTGTAGTGAGTCCTCATGATTCGAGGATGGGTGTTTCGTTTGTAGTTTAATTTCTAGTATTTCATTTTCGAATTGTGATTGTATGGGTTTTGACCCTATTGGGTTCCAATATTTTAATAGATGGCTATATTGCAACGAAGTCTAGACTTTCACTTTCTTATATGAATGTTTTGGACTTAAAATGCATTTTTACTCTTTATTGTTCTATGTTTATGTTATGATATGCTAAATGGCTTAGATGGTACCTTTCGGGGTTCTATGTGCCATGTTACATCTAGGCAGTACTCCTAGGTCATGATAAACTTGGTAATCAGAGCACAACGTTTAGAATGATTCTAGGATTATGTCTCATAAGCCACGTCTAGTAGAGTCTTGTTCAGAAGCGTGTAGCGTGCCACATTTATAAATGAGAGACTATAAGATGTTTATGAAATTTCACTTCCTTCATTACTCTTAAGTCGTGCCTTAGAATTCAACTCTATAAAGTCCCTCTACTAATCCTTTTCTTATGTCTTTAGGATATAATACATGAAGGGCTAACACTAGAAGGATGGAAGATGAGAATGCGAATCAAGGATATGCTCCCCAAGATCCTCAAGCTACGGTTGATCCTTTGGTTCAAAATGCTACTCATGCGTAGTTTAGGTCTACTATCCAAATGTTAGCTCAGGTCGTGATGGCTCAAGCCAATAGAGAAGTTATAGCTTAGGTATACCCTAATGTGAATTTCGTGGCTTCTAGAGTAAGGGATTTTGCAAGAATGAACCCTCCCGAATTTCATGGCTCCAATGTGAAGGAGGATCCTCAAGAATTTGTGGAAGAGTTTTATAAAATACTTTATATCATGGGGCTGACTTCGGTAGAGAAAGCGCAGTTAGCCTCTTACAAATTGAAAGGTGTTTCTCAAGTATGGTATAATCAATAGAAGAGTGGTAGGCCAGTATAAGCAAGTCCTATAGAGTGGGAAGCCATTATATCGGTATTTCGTAATAGGTTCTTTCCCCGGGAGAATGAGGGAAGCTAAGATGGAAGAGTTCATTAACCTTCGTCAAGGAGGTATGAGTGTGAAAGAGTATTCTCTAAAGTTTACTCAATTTTCCAAGTATGCTCTGTCAATGGTGGTGGATTCAAGGGATATGATTAATAGGTATTTGACGGGATATGGATATCTCACGTCTTATGGTGTATGCCCAACAAATGGAGGAGGAGAAATTCCAAGAAAAGAATAGGGAGGTGAAAAGACTAACGACCGATGATGGGAACTTCTCGAATGCTAAGTCTGATGGAAAAGGTCGACCAAGGTTCAAACAAAGGTTCTCCAACAAAGGCTCCTATAGTGCTCCAAGTGTAAACAAAGATAGGGTTTCCAACTCTAAACCTCAAGGAGGTAATGGTCGTGGTTCTAATGTGGCTAGATCTACATGTTCAAGGTGTGGAAGAAAGCGTGAGAGTAAGTGCCTAGTTAGTACTGAAAGTTTCTATGGTTGTGGAAAGAGTGGTCATAGGATGAGATATTGTCCAATCCTTAAGGTTCACGGAAGAGAGGGCAAGCAAGCTCCTCCTTGCGGTTCAAACTCCAATGCTCCTAAGAAAAACTGCTTCTATGCTCTCCTAACACGAGGTGACCAACAGAGCTCCCCGGATATGGTGACCGGTATGTTAAAATTCTTTTTTATTGATGTATATGCCTTGTTAGATCCCGTTACTACTTTCTACTTTGTGACACCTTATGTATCCATTAAATTTGATATGCTTCCCGAAGTGTTATTAGAACCTTTTACGGTTTCTACCCCGGTTGGTGATTCTGCGATGGCTAAGAGGGTATATAGAGGATGTCCCATTTCTTTGTCCTATAGAGTTTCTCTTGTTGACTTGGTAGAGCTTGACATGTTAAACTTTGATGTGATTCTTGGTATGGATTAATTGCATGCATGTTATACCTCTATCGATTGTAGAACTCAAGTGGTTAGATTCCAATTTCCAAATTAGCCTATCTTAGAGTTGAATGGGGGAAATTATACGCCTAGAGGTCAATTTGTATCTTACCTTAAAGATAGGAAGATGATCTCGCAAGGTTGTTGTTACCATATAGGATGTTAAATCTGAAACCCCTTCTTTAAAGTCGGTTTTGGTAGTTAATGAGTTTATGAAAGTTTTCCTCCATGGTTTTCCTGGTATTCCTCCTGAGCGGGAAATAGATTTTGGTTATGCCCTTCTTCCGAATGCACAACCTATATCCATTGCTCCTTATAGAATGGCTCCGGCCAAGTTAAAGGAGTATAAAGAACAGTTGAAGGATCTACTAGACAAGGATTTTATTTACCGAATATCTCCCCTTGGGGTGCTCCGATGTTGTTTGTTTGAAAGAAGGATGGGTCTCTCAGAATGTGCATCGATTATCGCCAATTGATCTAGGTTACCATTAAGAACAAGTATCCCCTTCCAAGGATTGGTGACTTGTTTGACTGTTACACCCCGTATGAACTAGTAAGACCAAGCTAAGGCTTGACTAAATCTAGTAACTTGAACCAGAGACTCACATGTTAGTTTATAGTTGAAAACTTGTTTAAATGATGAAAAATGGCTATTGAAGTTAGTTTGGTGATTTAGAGGTGAAACGTCAAGAAACGACCAAGACGTCCGGAAACTGGTAGACTAAATGAGGGCTAAGTTTGAGGGATAGTGCCAAGGAAGAGGGCTAGGGCAGTCCACTCTTTCATGGACACCGCCTCACCTTCCACAACCACCACCACGGCTCGTGGTGAGGATCACGGCTCATGGTGGGGCTCGTGGTAGCCTAAGCAGTAGCTAAACAAAGGCTACCAAAAAAAAAAGCCCCTCCATACGAGCCACTTCACGGCTAGTGGTGATGACCACGGCTCGTGGGAAGGCTCGTGGTGGTGCCTTAAATTTTTAGGGGTTAATGGGAGGGTTTCCTAGATACTGTATCATGACCACAAGAGGCACCATGGCTCGTGGAGCCTCACGTGAAGGGCTTTCCATTAGACTTAGAGTATAGGGTCAACTTCAAATGGTTATATATCTTAGCTCAAAATGAATTAGGTGTGCGATGACATATAAAATTAAAGGTCTCTGAGTCCTCTTTCCAACTCCACTGGGTTTGCCCAATTCCGATCTTGGAGTAAAATGTTATTCTCGAAATAGTGAAGCACTGTCAGGCTGAAAAATCTTCACGACCCATTTCAGAAGCAGTGGTGTTGATCACGGTCCGTGCAGGCTTCAGTGATGCCATTTCGACAGTTTCCAACAAGTAAGTTATTCGTTCTTTTCCCAATTGTTTTAACTCAAGGATATCTCATTTTCCCCAAGCCTAGGACCCCTATTTAAGTCCTTTTAACACCCAAAACTCACCCAATTAAATCAATTATTCCAAGCCCCAAATAAAACCCCAACTCCTTTTCACTCCCAAAAATCTTCTCTCTCAAAAAACCTCCATTGAAGAACATAGAAGGAGATCAGCTAGGGCTAGGAGATGGAAGCTTGTCATCACAAAATTTGTGGGATTCTAAGGCTAAGGTATGGGAGTCCTTTATTATTGGTTAGCTATCACCAAGAAGCCCTTTTAACTAAGTTTTCAAAGTTCCCCAATTTCTAGGTTTTCAATTAAATTCGTGGGTCTCTTTATAAAATCTATTCCATTGATCTATAATGGTTATTAATGATTATATATGAATGTTCGTGGATGAATTCATGTAATACTTATGGTTTTTGAACAATTCCCCACAAGACACATGATTTCCCTTTCTTTCTCAATTCTAAACCCTAGCTTGTGTTGAATGATGCTTGAAGGATGAGAATCTAGTATGTTATTATGAAATTTATTATTCTATTATGAGTTTATCCTATATGATGTATAAATATCAGGAAAATAGGGTTGAATCTTGAAGAAAGCCTTGAAGGCTATGAATGAAGATTTTCAATTGGAGAATTGTCTTCTATTGAATTGTTGATCCACTTATGGTGGAGGTGTTTACTTATTTTGTATCCTTAGTAGGAATGGTTTGATCCACTTATGGTGGAGGTGCTTACTTTCTAGTATGAATTATAGTGTTGAGACAAGGCCCCTCTTCCCTACAACCTAAGATATGACTAAGAATGATATGTTATGAGTATGAATGAGATGTTATTAACATGGTATGGTCTATATGTTGAATTGTATGAGGTTCTCTTGTGGAAGGACCCTACCCACATAATCACCAAATGATTATATGATTCTATACATGCCATGAATGATGTACTTGAATGATGAATATTAGATATGTGACTTACATTATCTAAGATCCTTAAAGGCAATATATGTGAATTGTGCATGAGTTGAGATATGATGTACATGTTGTGACCCCTTTTAGAAGGGAGGTGTCTATGATGATAATGTTATTGTTGTTGTGCCATTGTAAGGACAATCACACACACACACTCCATGCATAAATAAGAATACGATATGTCTATGGTGACAATTGAAAGGCTAGTTCTCATATGCACCTTTACATACTATTATTCATGAAATGTACATGACCATGATGATATGACTAAGTACGATATGCTATGACTACAGATAATAGGTTTCTATTATGCTGGTATTATATGTTGCATGAAAGGCTTTTCTCATGAACATACTATGCATATAATATGAAAGGTTTTCTCATACTATGATAGATGTTGATTCTAAGGTTGAATGGGCATTCTTACCTAAGGAGTCTATGAGCTATTATTATATATGTTGGTTTAAGTACCTAGTGCCTTCTTCCATAAATATGACTTTATGTGAAGACTTAATGTTACTTCAAAAATGGATTGAGCTTAGCACCGAGTGAACATGAAAAACACATCACAAAGGTCGGGAGGTTCACACTACGATGTCTCATGAGATGGAAACCGTTTACGTTCAACAAGTCCGAGTTTAGAGTAGCAATCTTCTTGTTCCATAACTACATGCCCCCGTAGGTCTTAGCTAGTGCATCTAGATATATGTTGTTATGTATGTATGTTCTACCTTGGCAAGTAGGACACTCTATTTTCGGTGTTGGAGGAGAACACCGGATTCCATGTAGCTCATATCATCTATGTCGGTTATGGAAATATCTCCCAATGTTGTAAGAATGAACTAAGCTATGAAAATGACTTATGAATGAGGACATGGGCTTTAACTAGGGTTTCTTGAGAGATACTGCTTAGTATAGGTAAGGGTATAGGACTCTACCTATACATTGCACAAGTGGGTCTTAAGAGGAGTTCTTGTGTGAGTCCTATATGTATGAAAACTTATGAATGTATGGCATATAAGAATGTTAAGAATGACTTCACTTAAAATGAATTATGCATGTCAATTACACTTATGTCTTCTTGATGGGTTTGCTTAGTATATGTGGGGGTATGGGACTTCATATGTACATTGCACACGTGAACTTGTGAAGGGGTTATGAGGGTGGTTTACTTATGATATGAAGTATATGAAATATGAATAAGATATATGATATGAATATGTTGCATAAACTATGACTAATGACTCCTCTAGGCGATCTATTTAGTATGAGGGGTATTATGGGATGCCCCTAATACATGACACAAGTACACTTCTAAAGTAGCCATAGCGTAGTTCCATTATATTATGAGTATTATGAGAAGTGTATGCTTCTATTGAATTAGCTTTATGATTGACTTTCCTTGCTATGAGCTAGTCTTTATGAATGTCTCTTTATTATTTGTATGAACTATGGATAAGACTAATGTATGATAAGTATGAGTATGGTGAT
>NW_006239151.1:106251-106864 GCF_000226075.1 Solanum tuberosum | reverse complement strand
AGTCTGCCTGACAGGGCTTCACTAAAACGAGCATGACTTTTTACTCGGAGGTCGGAATTTAGCAAACTCGGTGGCGTTGGAAAGATAATTCAATTATCTAACCAACCATAAATAATGGGACACATAATTCATTTTGTGCTAAGAGTTATGACCATCTGAAGTTGACTTAACCACAATTTTCATCTAACTGGTTGCTGACCCTCATCTACGGTCAGACCTACGGATCGTGGATCGAATGACGGTCCGTACTGGTTGACCGCAGTTTGTTTCAGAGGCTAGGTAAAGGAAGTCTCGATCCACAGACTCAGACCACGGACCGTGGTCTGATCTACGGACCGTAGGTCTGTCCGTGAGTCGGGACTTAGCCAATTTTCTGAGTTGGTTTGTGGAGGGGTTGCAGTGGTGAACCACGGACCACCAGCACGGGCCGTGGTCTGACCTACGGTCCGTGGATGGTGACCGTAAGTCACACCTGCAACTTCTAAAAATCTGCAATTTGGTCAGTTTCGAATACAGGGTGTTACATTATCTCCCCATTGAGAACATTCGTCCTCAAATGAAGACTAAACTAGCTGAAATGGAGGGAGAGGGCTGCAACCCCTACCACTAAACA
>NW_006239151.1:105770-105946 GCF_000226075.1 Solanum tuberosum | reverse complement strand
CACTTCTTCAAAAGAGAAATGTGAAAGACTGGATGCACTGCTGCTAAGTCTGCTGGAAACTCTAACTCATCAGCCACTTTACCAATCCTTTTCACGACCCGGTAAGGGCCTAAATATCTGGGACTGAGCTTCCCTTTCTTGCCAAATCTCATCACCCCCTTCATAGGTGACACTTT
>NW_006239151.1:103967-104210 GCF_000226075.1 Solanum tuberosum | reverse complement strand
TATGCTCATAAGACGAACTCCTAGGCGAGCAAGTCTGTGAACATCCCTTGCTAGCTCCTTCCTTTCTTCCTCAAAATGTGCTACACTACCTATGGATAATCTTCTAAGAGCATCTGCTACTACATTCGCCTTTTGCTGAGTCGGGCGACCTGCTGGGGCTGTTGAAGTTGTAGACTGAGCTCTACCATAATTTCCTCCTTGACCTTGTCTAGAAGGACAATCCTTCAATCTATGACCAGACTG
>NW_006239151.1:101559-101749 GCF_000226075.1 Solanum tuberosum | reverse complement strand
TTCAAGAACTAAAGAAATACATAGCTAGGGTTCTGAAATTCATGCGAGAAACGATGTAATAACATGATAATCTGATTTGGAACATTTAAATAACTAATTCATGATGATCTGTTGATATTCTAGAAACCCTAACTTTGTTCATAATCATGGAATCAAGAATCTGACTGAATTCTAGGGATCTAATGGGAGA
>NW_006239151.1:93618-101328 GCF_000226075.1 Solanum tuberosum | reverse complement strand
TCCTCTCTTGCTTCTAATTTTCTAAGTTTTGATTAATGATTTGACTTAGGTAAGTTCTAGTTATGTTTCTAGGTTTAAACTGATTAAAATCTCATGATTTAGGGTCTAAACGGCGTATCTTAGGGGTTAAACGAAAGAGGAAAAGACCCTTGAATTAACTGTTGTCGGACCAATCAACGGTTTGGACTGACGGGCCGTAGTTCAATCGACGGACCGTCGATTGGGTCTGTAAGTCGAGTCTGCCCGACAGGGCTTCACTAAAACGAGCATAACTTTTTACTCGGAGGTCGGAATTTAGCAAACTTGATGGCGTTGGAAAGATAATTCAATTATCTAACTAACCATAGGTAATGGGACACATAATTCATTTTTTTCTAAGAGTTATGACCATCTGAAGTTGACTTAACCACAATTTTCATCTAACTGGTTGCTGACCCTCATCTACGGTCAGACCTACGGATCGTGGATCGAATGACGGTCCGTACTGGTTGACCGCAGTTTGTTTCAGAGGCTAAGTAAAGGAAGTCTCGATCCACGGACTCAGACCACGGACCGTGGTCTGATCTACGGACCGTTAGGTATGTCCGTGAGTCGGGACTTAGCCAATTTTCTGAGCTGGTTTGTGGAGGGGTTGCAGTGGTGAACCACGGACCACCAGCACGGGCCGTGGTCTGACCTACGATCCATGGATGGTGACCGTAAGTCGCACCTGCAACTTCTAAAAATCTGCAATTTGGTCTGTTTCGAATACGGGGTGTTACAGATCCAATGGTAGTACTTAGTGCAGATAGGGTTATGGGACTTTATCTACACATGGCACAAGTGCAACCTAGGGTTACTTATGTGGTTATTCTATTATGATGTAATGATCTTGATATTTGACTATGGATGAGTATTATGTCTTGTAATGAGTGATAGTGCATTAAGACTATGTTTAGAGACTATGCTTATGGTGATGTTATTATCCGTTGTGCTTTGATGAACTATATGTAAGTTGATTATGAAGTGTGATTCTCCAACTCTTTCAAGATGATGTTCAAAAGTGCATAAAGCATGGTTTCAATTAAATGTCCCTTTTAAGCATGTTTTAATGGTTTTTATACATGGCTTCCATACTTAGTACTTTTTGTGCTAACCCCTTCTTCTACATTTTCTACAAAGTGTAGGGTTTTGAGATGTGATGCTTATACTTGGAAGATAGGTTTCTAAGAAGCTTGGGAATGAAGACTTGGGGAGTCCTCATAGTTTCGAGGACGAACCCACCTTGTTCACTTATGTCTTTACTTTATGTCTTTAGAATTATGTAAGGGTCATGTCCCTAAGTTTTTATTAAAAGAGATTTAAGTCTAATGTTATAGATGGTTTGAGACATAGTGTCATAGAATCTCTAATTTTATAAAGTCTTCGATTGTAAAAAAAAGTTTAAAAATTTCCGCTATTTTCATATGCGTTAATGTTCATTACATACTAAGGGCTTGTATAAGACCTCTGAGAGGTCGAATACGCCGTGTTACGACTAGGGGGTGCTCTCGGGTTGTGACAAACTTGGTATCAGAGCCAGGTTATGGATTGGTCTTACGATGTCTCATACCACGTCTAGTAGAGTCTTGTTCATCTGTGTGAATCGCGACACAGCTATGAGCGAGAGGCTATAGGACGTTAGGAAAACTTCACTTCTTCATTCTCTATGTCATGCCATAAATCTATAAGCTCTCTCTCTTATCCCTTAGCCGATGGTCTTTAGGTTGTGAGCACTTGAAGGGCTTTCGCTACAAGGAGAGAGGGAGAAAGGTTGGTTGTGATGCCAATTATGGCTATGTGACTTGTCAGATTTGAGGTAGTACATAGTGATATTGTATTTAGTGTGAATAATGCTTCATAGCCTTCATGTTGGTTAGAAGAACTTGTGTAGGCTTACTCCTAGGAGGGAGGTAGTGTGCCTACCTAGCAAGGTAATTGTGAGGTTATGTTTAGTTGATGATAGAACCCGTATATCAAATTGTAAGTTCCCAAATGAGCCTATCCGAGAGTGGAAATGGTGAAAAGAAATTCTATGCCATGAGTTTTGATTATGTTGTGTTTTAAAGTTGACTTTGAGGTTGCATGTACCACCTAGTTGAGGTAAGGAATAAGAATGTAGGTGTTGACCAACTTCAAAAGAGTTAGTTGTCTTTTAAAATTGATCTTAAGTATGGTCATTTGAGTAGGGTGCTTAGATAATACCTAGGCATGGTTGGTTGGTAGATTCCACCAAAATGGATGAAAAGGGTTGAAATGGTCAAGAGTTTATTTAGGCTTACCCCAAGTGAGGGATAATGTGCTTAGATGGTAAGGCCATTGAGTGTCCTTGATATTCATAAATTGAGCTTGCTTGAAATTCTCCAATTAGAGAACCACTTTGGGTAATGGATATGAAAAGTTGAGTGTTATAGATGTTCATGTTTGGATTTACTTGAAATCCTCACCTTATGGAGTGTAGTGAGTTTGAGGAGTTTAATTCAGGTTGGTAGATTCCTATGAGACTATGAGTGATGTTGGCAAATTGCTAGTGATTAAGAGTGCCTAAATGAGAACCTCTCTAATGTAGAGGCGCCAATTGGGATCTTAGACCTATAAGTTAAGATGTAGGAGAGTAAGGAGGTGCTACCATGTGAATGTGAGGAGTGGTATTTTAGTAAGGGTCCTTGTGAAAAGTGCTTAATTGGGAGGCCTAGGACCAATGAGATGTCCCAACATCCTTATGTTCTCTTCGATTCCTCCTCTGACTTAAAATGATTAGTTCTCCTTGACTCATTTATTGATTGTGGAGTCTTGGATGTTATATGTGTCCTATGATTCCCTTGTCATTTAGAGTTACTCTTGTTAACCTTGGTAGGGTTTGGATGCACGATTAGTAGACCCCTATTAGTTTTAGAGCCCGATAAGGTTTTAATGAGTCTTGGCAAAGCTTAGGGTAGTTTGAAAGGAGTAGTACTTGAGGTTTTTGTAAAAAGGGGGCTTACTCCCAAGAGGGAGATCATGTGCTTCGATAGCAATTTTGATTGAGCGTCCCAAAATCCTCATCCCTTCTCCTATTTCTATTCTAGCTTGAGACCAAGAGTTCCTTTATGGGCTTGTTTTATGTTTAGGAATCATGAGTGTATTGGAATTTTCCATGATCTCCTTATGTTAGGCATGCTTTTGAAAGATTATTATTTTTTAAAAAAAATAGATTTCTCATGATTTACATATTTCTCATGTTGTTGTGCATCTTAGTATGGTGATTGCATATTTGACTTCATGAGATGATGAGATGAACATGCTTGTTAAGTTTTTGTGGAAATGGCACATTGGCTCCATAATGTTTTATTGATCTTGCTTATAGTGGGGGAAATGATAGTTCCTCCTATGAGTATGTGATTGGTATTGTTTGGAAGTGTTGGTGAAAGCTCACTCCCAAGGAGGAGATGGTGTGCCTAGCTAACATTGTGTTATGTGGTTGTGTGTTGCCTTGACTTCCTTATATAATGCATGTTCATGGAAACTTGTGTTTTGAAAGTAAATGAGTCCATGGGAATTGCTTTCCTAAAAATCATAATGCATTGAATATGAATTGCCTATTGAACTTCATGAGAATAATGAATGAGCATGTTTTTGTTAGGAGTTAAGAATTCTTCCTTAAATGAAATGCTCTTTGTGAAGTATATGCATATGAGCTCCATGAGAGCATGTTGAAGAATGTTATGACTAAGAGAAGGTAGTTCCTCCTTGAACATAACTAAACATGATAATGTCATGCAAATGGATTGATAAAGGTAGTTCCTACTTCTTTATATTTGCATTGACTATGTTGAATTGGAGTTTAAGTCCCTCCTTTTGAAATGATGCTCATTGTGTGTGGTATATTTTTGAGTTGTACATCAATTTGATGATTATATGCTTGTTGGGCTGCTAGTTTGAGTTTTTGATTTCTTTAAGATGTTTTAAGTGTCATTCGGGGATGACTGTTCCCAAGGAGGGGATATTATTACACCTCGTACGAACAAGTAAGACCTAGCTAAGGCTTGACTAAATCTAGTAGGTTTAGCTAGAGACTCACATATTAGTTTATAGTTGAAAACTTGTTTAAATGATGAAAAATGGCTATTGAAGTTAGTTTGGTGATTTTAGAGGTCAAACGTCAAGAAACGGCCATGACGTCTAGAAACTAGTAGACTAAACGAGGGCTAAGTTTGAGGGTTAGAGCCAAGGAAGAGGACTAGGGCAGTCCACTCTTTCATGGACACTGCCTCACCTTCCACGACCACCATCACAGCTCATGGTAGGCTAGGTAGTGCCTAAACAAAGGCTGCCCAATAAAAAAAGCCCCTCCACACGAGCCACTTCACGGCTCGTGGTGATGACCACGGCTCGTAGGAAGGCTCTTGGTGGTGCCTTAGAATTTTAGGATTAAGGGGAACTTTTCCTAGATACTGTATCATGACCACAAGAGGCACCACAGCTCGTGGTAGGAACCACGGCTCGTGGAGCCTCATGTGAAGGGTTTTCCATTAGACTTAGAGTATAGGGTCAACATCAAATGGCCATATCACTTAGCTCAAAACGAATTAGGTATGCCATGACCAATAGAATTAAAGCTATCTGAGTCCTCTTTCCAACTCCACTGAGTTTTCCCAATTCCGATTTTGGAGTAAAAAGTTATGCCCGAAATAGTGAAGCACTGTCAGGCTGAAAAATCTTCACGACTCGTTTCACGGGCTGTGGTGATGATCACGGTCCGTGAAGGCTTCAGTGCTGCCATTTCGGCAGTTTCCAGCAAGTAACTTATTGGGTCTTTTCCCAATTGTTTTAACTCAAGGATATCTCATTTTCCCCAAGCCTAGGACCCCTACTTAAGTCATTTTAACCCCTAAAACTCACCCAATTAAATCAATTATTCCAAGACCCAAATAAAACCCCAACTCCTTTTCCCTCCCAAAAATCTTCTCTCTCAAAAACCTCCATTGAAGAACATAGAAGGAGATCAGCTAGGGCTAGGAGATGGAAGCTCTTCAATACGAAATTTGTGGGATTCTAAGGCTAAGGTATGGGAGTCCTTTATTCATGGTTAGCTATCACATAGAAGCCCTTACAACTAAGTTTTCAAAGTTCCACAATTTCTAGGTTTTCAATCAAATTCATGGGTCTCTTTCTAAAATTGATTCCATTGATCTATAATGGTTATTTATGATTATATATGAATATTCATGGATGAATTCATGTAATGCTCAAGGTTTTTGAACAATTCCCCACAAGACACATGATTTCCCTTTCTTTCTCAATTCTAAACCCTAGCTTGTGTTGAATGATGATTGAAGGAGAGAGAATCTAGTATGTTATTATGAAATTGATTATTGGATTATGACGTTATCCTATATGATGTATGAATATCAAGAAAATAGGGTTGAAGCTTGAAGAAAGCCTTGAAGGCTATGAATGAAGGTTTTCAATTGGTGAATAGTCTTCTATTGAATTGTTGATCCACTTATGGTGGAGGTGTTTACTTATTGTGTATCCTTAGTATGAACGGTTTGATCCAATTATGGGGGAGGTTCTTAATTTGTAGTATGAATTGTCATGTTGAGATAAGGCCCCTCTTCCCTACAACCCAAGACATGACTAAGAATGATATGTTATGAGAATGAATGAGATGTTATGAACATGGTATGGTCAATATGTTGAATTGTATGAGGTTCTCTTGTGGAAGGACCCTACCCACATAATTCCCAAATGATTATATGATTCTATACATGCCATGAATGATGTACTTAAATGATCACTATTAGATATGTGACTTACATTATCTAAGATCCTTAAATACAGTATATGTGAATTGTGCATGAGTTGGGATATGATGTACATGTTGTGACCCCTTTTAGAGGGGAGGTGTCTATGATGATAATGATGTTGTTGTTGTGCCATTGTAAGGACAATCACACACACACACTCCATGCATAAATATGAATATGATGTGTCTATGGTGATAATTGAAAGGCTAGTTCTCATATGCACTTTTACATACTACTATGCCTGAAATGTAAATGACCATGATGATATGACTAAGTACGATATGCTATGACTACACACGATAGGTTGATATTATGGTAGTATTATATGTAGCATGAAAGGCTTTTCTCATGAACATACTATGCATATAATATGAAAGGTTTTCTCCTACTATGATATATGTTGATTGCAAGGTTGAAAGGACATTCTCACCTAAGGAATCTATGAGCCATTATGATATATGTTGGTTTGAGTGCCTAGTGTATTCTTCCATGCATATGACTTTAAGTAAAGACTTAATGTTACTTCAAAAGGGGATTGAGCTTAACACTGAGTGAACATGAAAATGAGATGTGTTCCTTCAGAAAGGTCGGGAGGTTCACACTACGATGTCTCATGAGATGGAAACCATTTACATTCAGCAAGTTCGGGTTTGTTGTAGCAATCTCCTTGTTCCATAACTACGTGCCCCCGTAGGTCTTAGCTAGTGGATCCACATAGATGCTATTATGTATGTATATTCTAGCTTGGTAAGTAGGATACTCTCTTTTCGGTGTGGATTCCATGTAGCTCACATGGTCTATGTCGGTTATGGCAAAATCTCCCAATGTTGTAAGAATGAACTAAGATATGAAAATGAATTATGAATGAGGACATGGGCTCTAAGTAGAGTTTCTTGAGAGATACTACTAAGTACAGGTAAGGGTATGGGACTTTACCTATAAATTGCACAAGTGGGTCTTAAGAGGCATTCTTGTGTGAGTCCTCTATGTATGACAACTTATGAATGTATGTCATATAAGAATCTTAAGAATGACTTCACTTAAAATGAATTATGCATGTCAATTACACTTATGACTTCTTGATGGGTTTTCTTAGTATATGTGGGGGTATGACTTCATATGTACATAATGTGAACTTATGAATGGGTTATCAGGGTGGTTTACTTATTATATGAAGTATATGAAATATGACTAAGATATATGATATGAATATGTTGCATGAACTATGCCCAATGACTCATCTAGGCGATCTACTTAGTATGAGGGGTATTATGGGATGCCACTCATACATGGCACAAATAGACTTCTAAAGTAGCCATAGTGTAATTCCATTATATTATGAGTATTATGAGAAGTGTATGATTCTATTAAATTAGCTTTATGAATGACTTTCCTTGTTATGAGTTAGTGTTTATGAATATCTCTTTACTATGTGTATGAACTATGGATAAGACTAATATATGATAAGTATGAGCATGGTGATCCAAAGGTAGTACTTAGTGTCGATAGGGTTATGGGACTTTATCTACACATGGCACAAGTGCAACCTAGGGTTACTTATGTGGTAATTCTATTATGATGTAATGATCATGATACTTGACTATGGATGAGTATAATGTCTTGTAACGAGTGATAGTGCATTAAGACTATGTTTAGAGACTATGCTTATGGTGATGTTCTTATCCTTTGTGCTTTGATGAACTATATGTGAGTTGATTATGAAGTGTGATTCTCCAACTCTTTCAAGATGATGTTCAAAAGTGCATAAAGCATGGTTTCAACTAAATGTCCCTTTTAAGTATGTTTTAAGGATTTTTATGCATGGCTACCATACTTAGTACATTTTATGCTAACCCATATTTCTTCATTTTCTACAATTGTAGGGATTGGCTCTTGAAGGGGG
>NW_006239151.1:69079-90286 GCF_000226075.1 Solanum tuberosum | reverse complement strand
GGGTCATAAAAAGGTCTTATAGTTGCTAGGAAAGGAAAAGAATACCATAGGGTCAATTTTCGAAAAGATCTAAGGACCCATAAAGTCTTGACTTAAAAATTGTGCCCATTCCCGTCAAAACTCGTCCTTTGGACAGTGCTTCACTGTTTCGGGAATGACTTTTTACTCCAAGGTCGGAATTGGGCAAACTCGGTGTACTAGCCGCTGGTCATGCAGGATTTCAATTCCCGGAATCTGGTCAGAACTTGCCCTATGTTGCGTCCCATATTTCATATCCATAAAAGTTAAATTAGAGTTTTACATAAACATAAAAGTTGTAGGTATACGAGTTAGCTTTCCAAATCATATTTATTCACTGCAAACTAAGTTCTAGAGCAAGAGATATGCCTAAAATACCAAACACTATCCAGCTCAAAAATAGGTTTTGTCACTTATATCCGAAAGGAATGCCATATCCTATCGATTCATATTCAACAAAGCTTCTAATGTATCAAAAAGAGGACCTAAGTCTACCAAGTCAAGACACACATCACATTATAAAGATCCTTCACATTCCATCATCATCACATATGAACAATAATAGAGGACACACTTTCAATCACAATACAATAACACTTTAAACAAGATCACCTTGAGATCACATGAACACCTTTATATTCACAACATGATTGCCTCCAAGGCCATAAACACAATACATTCAATAAGTAAACACCTCCACCATAAGTGGATCACACATCAATCTATCACAATTCTATATCAATTCCACCTTAACAATGAAGTTAGGTCCACTTACCCTTTTTCCCAAGCCACAATCACCATTCCTCAACTCTCCAACAATTCACAATAGATAAGCATAGATAATAATAGAAGTCAACTATTCAACTCAATCCAAGCATACTTCCATCATCATTCAATCATAAATAATAAACCCACTTCATAAGCCAACTTTAGGAAACTTGCCAAGACATGGGTTCATGGAAATTTCTTTCTTAAAACCATCAATAGACACCATTAATAACGTAAATCATCAAAACAAAATCATTTAATGCAAGAACCCATGCTTAGAATCGAAATTAGGATTTTTGTGTTTTTGGAAGAACTTTGAATCATTTGAATTGAGCTCCTTGAAAGGAAGAATAATCAAGGATAAAGGATCCCCATAACTTAATAATCATTTAATGAAAGAACCCATGCTTAGAATCGAAATTAGGATTTTTTGTGTTTTTTGGAAGAACTTTGAATCATTTGAATTGCTCCTTGAAAGGAAGAATAATCAAGGATAAAGGATCCCCATACCTTTGATAAGATTCCCCAAGAAATTTGATGAAGAAACCACCTTCAATCCAAGCCCTAGCTCCAAGTTCTTGACCTTCTTCAATGGAGGATTGTAGAGAAAGATATTTGAGAGGAGGTGGGTTCTTTTTTAATTCTAATTGGAGTGACTTAAAATGGAAGAATTAGGGTCATAAAAAGGTCTTATAGTTGCTAGGAAAGGAAAAGAATACCATAGGGTCAATTTTCGAAAAGATCTAAGGACCCATAAAGTCTTGACTTAAAAATTGTGCCCATTCCCGTCAAAACTCGTCCTTTGGACAGTGCTTCACTGTTTCGGGAATGACTTTTTACTCCAAGGTCGGAATTGGGCAAACTCGGTGGCGTTGGAAAGAGGACTCAGAAACCTTTAATTGGATAGGTAAAGGTCCACCTAATTCATTTTGAGCTAAGAGATATGACCATTTAAAGTTGACACTTACAACTCACTAGTTCAAATGACTAGTTTCCGGACGTCACGGTCATTTCTCATCATTTCATCAAGTCCTCAACTCCAAACTCACATGTGAGGCTCTAGTTTCACTAGTTCATTTTTAGGGTCGTTACAATTTTCTATAAAGTGTAGGGTTTGGAGATGTGATGCTTATACTTGGAAGATAGATTTCTAAGGAGCTTGGGAATGAAGACTTGGGGAGTCCTCATAGTTTCAAGGACGAACCCACCTTGTTCACTTATGTCTTTACTTTATGTCTTTAGAATTATGTAAGAGTCGTGTCCCTAAGTTTGTATTAAAAGAGATTTAAGTCTAATGTTATAGATGGTTTGAGATAGTGTGATAGACTCTCTTATTTTCTAAAGTTGTCGATTGTAAAGAAAAGTTTTAAATTTTCCACTATTTTCATATGCTTTAATGTTCATGACATGCTAAGGGCTTGTATAAGACCTCTGAGGGGTCGAATACGCTGTGTTACGACTAGGGGGTGCTCTCGGGTCATGATATTGACATAATTTAAGGGGCTAATTATTTCTCTAAGATTGATCTTCGTTCGGGTTATCACCAATTGAGGGTGAGAGGGATTGATATTCCAAAAGACTACTTTCCGAACTCGGTATGGTCACTATGAGTTTCTAGTAATATCCTTTGGTTTAACTAACGCTCTAGTAGCGTTCATGGACTTAATAAATATAGGCTTCCGACAATATCTTTACATGTTTGTGATAGTATTTATCGATGATATTTTAATATATTCAAGGAGTTAGAACGAACATGTAGACTATTTGAGAATTGTATTGATGTTCTTAAGGACCACCAACTTTTCACAAAGTTTAGCAAATGTGAGTTTTGGTTAAGGTCTGTAGCATTCCTTGGTCATATTATGTCAAGGAAGGGTATTAAGGTAGATCCTACGAAGATGGATGTGGTAAAGGATTTGGCCTAGACCTCTAACTCCTTCGGATATTAGAAGCTTCTTGGATTTGGCCAGTTAATATAGAAGGTTTGTTAAGGTATTTTCCTCCATTGATTCTCCTTTGACGGCCTAGAATCAAAAGAAAGCAAAACCACTAGGGGACTTTATGCGAACTGTCGAACCACTCATCGAGCTCGACCCAGCTCATTGAGTAGTCCAACCTACCAGATTTGCACCCCGACTTTCAAACCCTATCCTGTAGCCCACGAAAATAAAATTAAACTATTATTCTATGCAATTAGACTCTGACCCATACTACCCATGCCCACGGGGTACTCAGACTTCCGCTGATTTAGCTAGAATTGGCCAATTGACCTCATATGCACTTAAGAATCATATATGCCTCTCTATCATTAGGTAAAATCTTACAATTAGCACAATTGGAGTTACTCAGACTTCACCCCACTAGACCCATATGAAATTCAATGCAACCTAACAATTTTAGCATGCTTAGCCATGGGATTTCATGATTTAAGGTCAATTGACAACGATTTAAACTAAATACGGGCAAACAATAGACCACACAATAGACAAGTCAACATTAAGCACAGAGAACGACCACAAAATGATCACGCATTCTATTTCAACAAAATGTAAATTGAAGTTCAGAAAACAAACCTTAGATGCCAAAAATTTGAAATACTGGGCAGTCAAAGCATCAAAAAAAATTTAAACATCAAATTGAAAGACTTTTAGCATACTTGTAACCATATCGGGAGAACCCTCTTGCATACCACGAGCCTGAAGTGCATAAAACCTGTTTTGCTTGTAACCTCCACTAGGGCCGAATGAAGGATTAGGTTGAGCCCTTTGACGATTATCCCCATCATTCTAGCGACCGAAGAACGATCTCTCTCATGGCACAAGGGTACCCCCAAGATGTAACAAGGCACATAGAACCCGTAAAGGTACCACGTAAGCCCTTTAGCATATCATAACATAATTATAGAACAATAAAGAGTAAAACGCATTTCAAGTCTTATGAAAATTTCATAAAAACAACGCGGAAGTGTAGACTTGTCTCAATTAGCCATCTATTACAATCGAGAATTCAAATAGTGTCACAGCCCATTACAACCTAGTCTCAAATGAAATTGCAAGTAAAGAAACTAAAAGAAACATCTTCCGTCCTCAGACCATGAGGACTCACCGTAATCAAAGAGAGTAGTCGATCAAAGCTTTGACCAACAAGGAAGCACACTTGAAGAACCGGACCTTACTTTAATGGTAAAATGTTGAAAGTATAGGTTAGTACAAAAATTCACCAAGTACGATAGCCATGCAAAAAATAGTGAAAACATGCTAACAAGGACATTTTAGTTGATTGCATGCAATTTGCTAAGTTAAAATCTCACTTTTGAAGATAATTGAATAACATAGTCATAAGCATAATCAACTCATAAGTCATCATATCATAAGAGAGACATACCATAGTTACCGTTGAAGTCTACTTGTGCAATGCAAGGATAGGATCCCATACTCCCACCCATTCTAAGTAAGCTCCTTAGGCAACCATAGTTCATCACTCATGTTCTAATTCATATTATTCCATAGTGGGAAATAAGCCTTAACCGACATAGACCATATGAGCTAAACATGGAATCCAGTGTCTACCCCACACCAAAAAGGGGTGTCCTACTTGCCTAAGGTAGAACCATATCATTATCCTAGGTGGATCCACTAGCTAAAGACCTATGAGGGGACATAGTTATGGGATAAGGGGATAGCTACTAGAAAACCCAACCTCAACTAACAGAAGAGCTCCCATCCCTAAGAGATTACTACGAGGAAAACCTAACCTCAACTAACAGAAGAGCTCCCATCTCATACTAATATCCACTCGGTGTTAAGCATTGATTCCCGCATAGTATTTATTAAGTCTAGACTTATCATCATGATCATGGAAGAATGTCTTGACACTCAATCCAACATAATCAAATTATAGCTCCTAGATTCAATAGGTGAGAGTAGTCTTCCAACCTTAGAATCTCTACATGTGACATACCTTTCACATCATATCATATTCATGCATAGGTGTGCATATGAGGATATCATCCAATACACAACAACTAGATCATAATCATAATCACTTTAATCTCAAAGTAATCTAAGAGCATGTACATAAATATCATAATGATGCATAATTCTCATACTTTGTCCTTCAAGGAACATAGATCATATTTCTATCAACACATCTAGAATTACTACATTAGACATGGATGATAACAAATTCAAGCAATCCAACTATAACAAACACAATCTCATATCATCCCTCTATAACCATCAAACCCACATCATAGTTTATAATTGGGGAAATTAGGGATTTCATGGGTTCTTTGGGGAATTTCATTATAAATCAACAATAAATCATCAATTCAATCATAATCTATCATAAATCAACCATTGAAAATGTTTTTGAAAAGAACCCATAAGATTGAAGTAAAACTATAACTATTGCAGTAATCACTAGTTTTGAAATTGAGTTTGGAGGGATTCCATGGATTAAAACTATACATGGATGAAGGACTACCACAGCTTGATGAAGAAACCCTGCAAATTTGAGTGTATTTTGACTTAAAATGACTTATATAGTTGTATAAATATAATAAAAAATTACCTCACTTTGATTGGGTTTAAAAAGAAATTACCCAAAATTCCCCTCACTTAAAGTGAGTTGTCAGGGACCACGCCTAGGCTTCAAGATCCGTCAAGGGGACCATGGCCCGAGGTGGTTCCCATGGTCCCTTTACCAGTAGCCATAGAAACTTGGAAAGGCCCCCATAAGGTGAAGGCCACCCGACGAGCCTTCCCACGGGCCATGGTCTTCACCACGAGCAGTGAAGTGGCTCGTGAAGGGGAGCCTTCTTTGGGGCTGCATAGTAGGCACACTTCCTAGCCCACCACAGATGACACTACGAACCATGGAGGTCCCCATGAGCCATGGTGGTAGTCGGGAAGTGGGGTAGTGTCTAGGAATTTTGGGGCAGTCTTGGGCTTGGGCCTTTCCCCTTTTTCCTTGGGTCTTGACCTTCTCCCTTGATGTTATCCTCAAGTTTGGGTCTAGTTTAGCCTACTAGGTTTCTGGGGTGTTACATTATTTCCCCTTTGGGAACATTCGTCCTATAATGATGATCTAGACATCTTACAGAATTAGAGACTTAAGACTAGCAGCTCACCATTCATGCATCATCAGGATAATGCACAATTCAAATGAGGAAACTTCAACTCCATCACAAACATAACCGATGCAACACAAGGAAGTTGGAGATACATCTAAAACCCCTTATGCACAAAACTCATCATTTATTATAATTATAAGAGGAACTAGCTTCTCCAACTAAAAGCATGCTCAACACAACATTATGGAACCGATAAGCAATTACTCTCACAAGAATACTAGAGCATGTTCATTAAATCATCTCATGAAGTCAACTAGGAAAATCATACTAAATGTACTACAACATGAGGAACATAAATCATGAAAAACTCATCTTCTTACTAAACATGAATTTCACAAAGCACATGCATAACATAAGGAAATCATGGATAAACACATATACTGACAAGACTTCGAAAACAAGGAAAACTCACGAGGAACTACTTACCCCAAGCTTGAATAGGAGTAGAAGGAAAAAGATGAGGGTATCAGGACTTCATATCGGCCTCGGCCTCCCAAGTAACACCCTCAACTAGATGATTTCTCTTTAAAACATTCATGGAAACTATTTCCTGTTTCTTAACCTTTTAACTTGCCGGTCTAGGATTTCTACCGGAACTTCCTCAAAAGAAAGACTTTCATCAACTCCCAACCCTTCTAAGGGGATAATGGATACCAGATATCTAATACACTTCTTAAGAATGGAAACATGAAAGACCGAATGAACCAGAGCCAACTCATTTGGCAAATCTAGCTCATAGGCAACTTTCCCAACACGTTTCAAAATTTGGTATGGTCCTACATACCGGGGACTATGTTTCCCTTTCTTGCAAAACCTCATCACACCTTTCATAGGTGAGATTTTGAGATAGACCCAGACATTAACTTTAAATTCTAGATCCCTTCTTCTTACATCGGCGTAAGACTTTTGCGGACTTTGAGTCGTTTTCAACCTCTCTCTAATGAGCAGAACTTTGTCAATGGCTTCATAAGCTAGTTCAGCACCTATCAAAGCAATATCACCAACCTCAAACCAACCAACCGGAGACCTACAACTTTTACCATATAAGGCTTCAAAATGAGCCATAACAATACTTGAGTGGTAGCTATTATTGTTGGAAAACTCTATCAATGGCAAATGGTCATCCCAATTAGCCTTGAAGTCTATAAAAACATGCCCTCAACATATCTTCTAAGGTTTGGATGGTACACTCGGCTTGCCCATCGGTTTGGGCATGAAACGCCGTGCTAAGATTAACCTTTGTACCAAGCCCTTTTTGGAATTATTTCAACAAGTGTGAAGTGAATTGAGTACCCTGATCCGAAATAATAGTTAAAGGAAATCCATGCAACTTCACTTTCTTCTTGATATACAAATTGGCATAATCTTCCGTCGAAAAAGAAACCTTGACATGAGTGAAGTGGGCTGATTTTGTCATCCGATCTATAATGACACAAATAGAATCATGTTGCGTTCGAGTGCGAGGCAAACCCACAATAAAATCCATATTCACATCTTCCCTCTTCCAAGTGCGAATATCTATATTTTGGGACAAGCCTCCTGGCCTTTGATGCTCTTCCTTGACTCATTGACAATTTAGACACATGGCTAAAAAACCCGCTATAACCTTTTTCATGTCGTTCCACCAATAGACTTCCCGTAGATTACGGTACATCTTGGTGGCTCCTGGATGAATTTAATACCGAGAACTATGAGCTTCTTCTAAAATTTTCTCCCTCAATCTATAAACATCTGAAACACATAACCGGCCTTGATACCTAAGCACCCCATATCCCCCTTGGGAGAAAGCCTCAACGGACTTTTTGAGCACCGAATCTTTCAACTATTCCAATATAGGATCAAAGTCTTGTTTAGACTTCACATCTTTCACAAAGGATGATTTAGACCCATTATGGACCATGACACCACCCTTAGTGGAATCCATTAGTTGAACATCTAGCAGAGCAAACCTATGCACATCACGAACCAATTCCATCTTCTCATCCACTACATGAGCCACAGTACCCATGAACCATCTACTATAAGCATCCGCTACAACATTAGCTTTGTCGGGGTGATAAAAGACACTCATGTCATAGTCCTTCAATAACTCTAACCAACTTCTTTGTCGAAGGTTCAAGTCCCTTTGGCTAAACACATATTAAAGACTCTTGTGATCGGTGAAAACATCCACATGTACCCCATATAGATAATGCCTCCATATTTTTAAGGCAAATACTACCGTCGCTAATTCGAGGTCATGGGTCGGATAAGTTTCCCAGAAGCATAGCAATAACTTTACCATTTTTCATAAGTACACACCCCAACCCAACTCTAGAGGCATCATAATACACCACAAAGCCATCCATACCTTTCGATAAGGTTAACAGCGAAGCGGAGGTGAGTCTATCTTTCACCATTTGGAACCTCTTCTCATAAGCTTCCAACCACACAAACTTAGCTTTCTTTTGAGTCAAGGTCGTCAATAGATAAGCAATGGAAGAAAACCCCTCAACAAATCTCCTATAGTAACCGGCCAAACCCAAAAAGCTTCTAATGTCAGAAGGAGTTAAAGGTCTAGGACAACTCTTGACCGCATCAGTCTTCTTAGGATCTACTCCAATACCCTTGCTTGATACAATATGACTAAGGAATGCTACGGACCTTAAAAAAATTCACACTTGCTAAACTATGCAAAAAGTTCATATTCCTTAAGGACTTGCAATACAATCCTCAAATGGTCAACATGCTCATCCTCACTCATTCAATAGATCAAAATATCATCGTTAATCACTGTCACGACCCAAGCCTAGGGCCTAGACGTGACCGGCGAATGGGGAACCCGAAGGAACCCCAAACAAGCCTCACAGCGTATCATTACACATCCTTGGTCGCGGAAGCAATTAAATGACCATGAGAAATAAGCATAATCAAAGGGGAAATCGGGACTAAGGGAGCAAGAGAAAAAAAAAATGATACATAAATACCATAGATGAGTCAAGCTCAAGCATAATACACAACTTGTCCAACACCACCTCTAAACATGAGTACTTAGCGGGGGCCAAGACAAACTACCGGGCTCACCCTCATAGTCAAAACATAACTAAAAGGAAAAGTCTTATACATAGCAAAAGATCATAGGCAACCAAGGTACCAACCCCTCGATACGGTTATACGGGCCTACTACCCCCCGTACTAGGCAACCAAGGTACCAACCCCTCGATACGGTTATACGGGCCTACTACCCCCCGTACTAGGCAACCAAGGTACCAACCCCTCGATACGGTTATACGGGCCTACTACCCCCCGTACTAGGCAACCAAGGTACCAACCCCTCGATACGGTTATACGGGCCTACTACCCCCCGTACTAGGCAACCAAGGTACCAACCCCTCGATACGGTTATACGGGCCTACTACCCCCCGTACTAGGCAACCAAGGTACCAACCCCTCGATACGGTTATACGGGCCTACTACCCCCCGTACTAGGCAACCAAGGTACCAACCCCTCGATACGGTTATACGGGCCTACTACCCCCCGTACTAGGCAACCAAGGTACCAACCCCTCGATACGGTTATACGGGCCTACTACCCCCCGTACTAGGCTTGGTCGACTCACAACACTATATAGAGAAAATCATATACATGTGTCCATTTCGTCATCATTTCAATAATTATATAACCATTCGATTCATAGGACGTACATTGGACCTTCCATTTCATAAGAATTCTATAAATGGCATTTTATCAAACACATAATGGGCTATTGTTCATGTCAATGAAATCATGTACTTCAAGAGTACTAAGTCCAACCAATTCCGAAATACATATAAATCAGCCCACCAACAACATACATATATATATATATATATCAACCTTCATAATTTGATCATGGAAGCATGAAAACCATAAGCATCACATAATAATTCCATTTCATGATAATATGCAAAAATAGACCATAATAGGATGTGTAGTAGTAATTCCATAATTCAAGAGTTCATAAATGATCATAAGGACCCATAAACTTGAAGTAAAATAGAGGATAAATGGTTGGACTTGTGGAAAGGAAGGTTTCCACAATCAACCCACATACCTCAACTTTGGAGAATCCTTGATGAAGATTGGAATGGAGAATTGAAGCTTGAGATTGAGTCTTGAATCCGGAATTAGAGCTTGAGATGTTTGAATTTGGTTGAGGATCTTGGTGGAATTTTGGAGAGGGCTTAGAGAGTGTTTTGAAGCTAGAAAAAAAATGACTAAGTATGGACATATCCCCTTTTTATAAAAGAAAAACGCTCCAGCCGCTACAGTAACGTTGCTCTCTGGAAATTGCAAATCTGCTTCGACAGGTTTTACGAAAATGGTCATAACTCCCTCATCCTAACTCGGAATGAGGTGAAACCAAGTGTATTGGAAAGCTAACTCATAGAGGTTTAATTTAATAGGTTACGGCCCTTCCAGTTCCTTGTGTGCTAAGAGATATGCCCCTTTAAAGTTGACCCTGAAAATCGCATTTTTTGCGATTTTCGAATTTTGATACGGTTGCTCTAAAATTCGGGTTAGACCCATCACCCACTAAATTTGACCCCCTGAATAAGAATATGAAGTTGAATTTCCAAAATCATGCACGGATTTTGAGATATATGAAAATTACAATTATAGGTGTTTCCGGAGCACATTTTCGGGCATTTTTAGGGTCGTTTCAAACACTATCACAAGCATGTCAAGATATTGTCGGAACACTCTATTCATCAAGTCCATAAACGTCGTTGGAGCGTTAGTCAAACCAAAAGACATTACTAGGAACACATTGTTTCCATATCTTGTTAAGAAAGTCCACTTTGGAATGTGAACTTCCTTCACCCTTTATTAGTGATAGCCGGAATAACGATCAATCACAGAAAAATAACTAGCCCCTTAAAGTTGGTCAAACAACTCATCAATCCAATGAAGGGGATACTTGTTCTTGATGGTCACTTTATACAATTGATGATAATCAATACACATTCTAAGAGACCCATCCTTTTTTCTAACAAACAACATCCAAGCACCCCATGGACAGATACTCGATTGAATAAAACCCTTGTCTAGCAAATCTTTTAGCTGCTTCTTCAACTCTTTTAACTCCGCCAAAGCCATACTATAAGGAGGAATAGAGATAGGTTGCATATTCGGAAAGAGCTCAATACAAAAATCTACTTCCCTCTCTGGAGGAACAAGGGGAAAATCATCGATAAAAACTTCTGGGAACTTATTAACTACCTGAACCGACTCAAGAGAAGAGGTTTCGTGATCCACATCCCTCACCCTAACAAGATGGTAAATACACCGGTTGGAGATCATCTTCCTAGCTTTAAGGCAAGAAACAAATTGGCCTCTAGGGATAGAATTTCCCCCTCTCCATTCAAATACCGGCTCATTTCGAAATTGGAATTTAACCACCCGAGTTCTACAATCAAAAGAGGCATAACATGCATGCAACCAATCCATACCATGAATCACAACAAAGTCTAACATGTCAAACTTCACCAAATCCACCAAAGTAACTCTATGAGACAAGAAATGGGACAACCTCTATAAACCCGTTTTTCCACTACCGAATCACCAACTACGATAGAAACCAAAAAAGGCTCTAATAACACTTCGCGGAGCATATCAAACTTTTTAGCCACTTAAGGCGTTATAAAGGACAAAGTGGCACCATGATCTAACAAGGAATATACTTCAATATGAAATAATTATATCATATCGGTCACCACATACAGGGAGCTCTATTGGTCACCTCAGGATTGAAGTGCATAAAAATGGTTTTTCTTTAAAACATAGGAATTTGAACCGCTTGGAGGAGCTTGCTTTCCCTCTTTCCCTTTGGACGTAAGCATAGGACAATCTCTCATCTTGTGACCAATCTTCAAACAATTAAAACTCCCATCGGTGCCAACTAGGCACTTACCATCATGCTTTTTACAACACTTTGCACAACTAGGCCTAGCAACAAAGGAACCACCACTATTACCTCCTTGAGGTTCAGGGTTGGAGAACCTATCCTTGTTGACCCTTAGAGCACAAGAGAATCCTTGTTTAAAAAACCCTTGTTTGAACCTTTGCCGACCTTGTCCATCGAACTTAGAATTGGAGAAGTTCCTATCACCGGTTCTAGGTTTTTTTGCCTCTTTATTCTTTTTCTTGAGTTTGACTCCTCAATTTGTTAAGCGTACACTATGAGACGTGAAATATCCATATTATCATGGAGCATTATCGTACGACATTCTTCTTCAACTAAGTCGGACACACCCATTAAAAGCCTACTCATTGCATCCCTTGGATCCGACACTCAAATCGAGGAAAGAACTTAGCAAGAAATGTCGATTTGAATGTTTCCCACTCAAACGGACTCGTTCCTACCGACCTATGGTTCTTCCATTGGGTATACCATACCTGAGCAACACTTTTAAATTAATAAGAGGATAGCTCCACCTTCTCTACCGAATTCACCCCCATAATATCAATTATCTTGTTAACCTCTTCCACAAACTATTGAGGATCCTCTCCCACTTTGGAGCCATGAAATTTTGGAGGGTTCATTCTAGAAAATTCCCTAACCTTTGAAGTGGTCGAATTCACATTAGGGTTCACATGAGTCACAACATCCCTATTAGATTGGGCCGTCATGGCTTAGGCTTGAGTTGTCACGGCTTGAGCTTGGGTTGTCATGGCTTGGGCAAACATTTGGATGGCCGACCTAATCTCCACATCTGACATAGACTAAGGATTGAATGGAGCTTGAGGAGCTTGAGGAGCTTGAGGATCTTGTGGAGGAGCTCCCTCATTCACATTCTCTTATTTCCTCCTGCTAGTGTTAACCCTTTGTGTATTCATACCCTGAAGACACACAAGGAGGATTAGAAGAGGAACTCTATAAAGTTAAAATCTAAAGCACGAACTAAGAGTAATGACAGAAGTGAGGTTTCCTAAATATCTTATAGCCTATCATTCATAAATGTGGTGCGTTTCATACTCATGAACAAGACTCTATTCAATGTGGCTTATGAGCCATCATCCTAGAATCATTCTAAACCTTTTGCTCTTATTACCAAGTTTGTCACTACCCAGGGGTACCCCATTGATGTAACAAGGCACATAGAACCCCTAAAGGTACCATGTAAGCCCCTTAGCATATCATAGCATAAGTATAGAATAATAAATAGTAAAATACATTTCAAGTCTTAAGAAAATTTCATAAAATCAATGGGGAAGTCTAGACTTGTCTCAATTAGCCATCTATTACAATCGAGAATTTAAATAGGATCACAACCCTTTAAACCATAGTCTCAAATGAAATAGCAAGGAATGAAACTAAAAGAAACATATTTGATCCTCGGACAATGACGACACACCGAAAGCAAGGAGAGTAGCCGATCCAAGCTTTGACCAAGAAGGAAGCACACCTCAAGAACCGGACCCTACACATATGGAAAAATGTAGAAAATATGGTTTAGTTGTTGCTCCCAATTGCACACACAGGTGTACGCGGTCGCGCAAGTAATATAATGGCTCTTAAAAGAACCAGATTATCGAACCCAAAGGACTTGTCAATTAACTATATTTACTTAATTATACTGGTCTAATTATTTATTTAAGAGTGCCAAAAGAAAAGAATGCAAGAATAAAATAATGAGAGTACTTACAATAGTTGAAAAATCTCAGGGCTGTAGCATGCAATGAATCTCATGTATCATATTCTTGGCTTAGAATTAATTTTAGTTGTCAAGTTACTGGTTTACAAGGTTAATTGTATGAGTCGGGCTACACACCTCTAGTCGCCTACTCCAATTAGCTATATAACTACATCGTTGAGCGGGGATAAATAGACTAACTGGCGAGCATTTATATTTCATCCTATTTCATAAGCAAGCAAGTTGTTCGTCCTCACGTCACTCCTAAACACTAATCACCTCAATCAAATGGGTCGATCGAGCTCTCTATATTCTCTGGTCTATCTAACCCCTCCTCTATCGATTTTAAGATTAGACAATAGATTTATCTCTAGATGGCCAGTCAAGAAATACTAAAACAAGAATATAGAAGTAACTTATAATGACAACCAAAAATTAATTCATAAACCTCAAATAATCAACATTTAATTCATGGCTACAACCCCAGAACAAGGGCGTTGAGTAACTAATCTCTAAGAAAACAAGAAGAAGAAAAGAACCCTAAAAAGTATTGTCAACTTTCTACTTGATGCCCTTTGATTGATCTCTTGTAATTCAATGCCTCCAATAATTATATATATGGACTATTTATAGATGTAGTAAACCCTAAATAAAATAATTGAGTCCAAAGCAAATTAGGAATCCAAAACCAAAGGAATTAGTTTCCCAGTTGTACGCGTGCTTCTGCTGGAAAATTTCACCGATGCATAATTGATGTCAGTGCCTTGATGGCTGCCACGTGGCACATCAGTTGAATCTTCAATTTGCCAATTCACAATGTACACTTTGCCGCATATAAATTTTATATATTATTATATTCAATTTAATCTATTAAGTTGTCTGCTTGATTTCCCTCTATAATCGTCCATATTTAATTCGTTTTAGCTTCAAACTTCTTCAACTTTATCCCAATTTACTCCTACAAATAAAATACACTATTTAGCACAATTCATAAAATTAATGCTCCAAAAGGACAAATATAAATAATAAATGTGGGGTAAATAATGATTAAAAATATATATTTTTAGCCTCACATCAACACCCCATACTTTTGCTCGTCCTCGAGCACACATTAAAGCTCATCTCAAATACATCATACTAGGAGTGTCATCACTTTGGTGAATACAAACAATTAGACCATATACCAATTTTAAAGCATCAAGTACATTTCTCAATCATTATGCAAGAAATCCAAATAAACAACAAACCTCTAACCTCCTAATCTCAAGAAAGGACTTTGTACTCATCAAATTTAAGTTTGCTCTCCTACTATCATCAAAGAAAGTTAATAAAATCACCTACCTATCATGAAACAAGTGCCCTCACAAGAAGAAACAGTCCATACACTGAATTCAAAAGATTGAATATAAATTAAGGACTTCACATCAAGAACAACTCTCACACTCACAAAGAAAATTCACATGAATACACAAAGAACCATAGGCTTGCCCATTATATACATCTCCACTAATTAAGCATGCTTGAATAAAATTAAATAGGACTTTAACGGGTTATAGTGTAGGCTAGGGGACATGTAGGAAAACTATATAATAGTGACTTACACTTCCTTAAGCACTTTGCACTTTAAGACTTCATCACCCATTATTTTCTTCTCTTTATTTTCAACCCTCTCTTCAACAATTATTTCACAAGTAATTCTCATCATCTCAAGAATGCTTCAATCTTCTTCTTTTTTTTCCCTTTTTTTTCTTTAAAATTTTTTTTTCCTTCATAATAGCCACCCTCAACTTACGTATTTTACATGCGTTAAGGTGCACAATATCCTTGGAAGGATCAGGGCCATCATCAAGATAACTTTTTTTTGGTCATGTCACATTCTTTCAAAGAGGATTTTTTAAACATTTTGTAGCTATCATTGATCACCTTTTACACTCAACCATCTATTTTGTTCAGATTTAACAATTAGAATAACTCTATGCTATAATGCTCAAGGAAGCAAGGTGCAAAAACTAGGGATTCAACAAAATAGTCAAGGGAAAAAATATGGCAACCAACAAAAGGCTACAGGCTCAAAAGAGCTAACTAGTGATATAATATATGAAAAGGCTAAAATTTACCAGACAAATCAAACAAGCCTATTATCATCTCCGAAGCAAAACAACACTTTTTATTTCGCTTCAATAACACGCAGGGCAAGTCTAGACTAGGATGCAAAACATGGAATAAACACATTCTCACCACACATGGCACAAGTATCAATCAAGATGGATCAATTTCACTTCTATGAGAAACAGGATCATAACAAACTACAAAATAAAATAAGTTATATACAAAGTCACAACCATGAGCTTAGGTGTCAAAAAGTTTGTATTTATTTTATCAAGCATTCACAAGAAAGTACTCTTCAAAAATTAAGCCTAAATAACAAGTATTACACCACTCAAAAGGGTCTTTTCTTTTCTCTAAAAAAAACAAAAAAAAAACGTACTCCTAAAAAAATAAAAGACACTCGGTTCAAAGGGACTATCCTCAAGAAAAGAACCGAAAACAAAAGCCAAGGAACCCATCATAAAAAAATAAAAGACTCAATAAAACAATAAAAACTAGGAATTTATTCCTCCATCCCACACTTAAAAATATGCTATGTCCCCAAAGCATCAAATAAAATTTAAAACAAGGGTTAGAAAAACTCCCTAAGGCCTTTAAGCCTAGCTAGTAACATGTTCTCTTTATTTTCATCAAGGGTCGTACGCACACCACACTTAAGCTCAAATGTGCTCCTTAGCTCCAAACTTTGGATACTCAGACTTCTCCAAAACCTGTAAAAAAAAAACCAAAAAAAATAAATGACACTAATAAAATAAAAATAAAATAAGAAGTTTCACTATAAATTGGATTGCCTCCCAATAAGCGCCTAATTTAACGTCGCGGCACGACATAAATATATTCATCACTTTTCTTTCCACTTTGAACTTATGAATTTTACCCCTAACTTTGCATCAATTTTTCTGCTCCTCTCAAGGGGTGGTGGTATAAAGATAAAGGAACCAAGTAATAGATGTCGCATCTTGCACTTCTTGGCCCTTAAGTGAGGAATGTTGTTTTGTCTACGTGGACTAAAAAACTTTAGAATATAGGGGCCTTGTTCCTCATCAATACACTCATCCATTAATTCAGATTTTATAGAAAAGTGTTTTGAATGAGATTCAAGTTCCCTTAATTCTAAAGCAACATTATTTACAACATTCTCACTTTTGTACTCTTTTTCAACATCGATATTAAGGAATACAAGATAGTTGAATGGTTGGAATTCCTCTTTTTGCTGCACTAGTTGGTCATAATCCACAACAATTGGTAATTGGGCTTTAGACGCCTCAATCTTTTTGTTCAAGTGAGCCTCTAAGTCATGAATATCTGAGCCAAATTGATCAATTTATTATGTGAGTTTAACTCTTTTTTCGATCAGGTAGAGTGCCAAGTATGTTATTTCATCACGGATAGACTCTTCAATCTTTAGAAGTTGAATTCGTCCATATATCCAATATGGTCTCACTATCTCTTTTTCTCCATAACTTTCTCCTTGTTGGGCCCCAATCTCTTCTAATTCAGCTTGGATTGTAATTTTGATTGAAGAACATCAAGCTTATATTGTAGTTCCACGATTTCTTTGTACCCTTCTGTGCCTTCAAGTATTTTCTCCGGTGATTTTTGAATTAACCTTGTCCAACATGTCTGTACATTCAAGCGCCTCTTGTTTTGTATTCTCTGTTTCATCGCTCCTACCAACATCACAAATAACAGAAGAATCATAATAGGGGTTTGGGGGAAAGGAATAAGTTTTAGGACAACCATTCCAATGAATATACTGACGACCTCATATAAGACATAAAGGACTTTCATCACCCAACCACGATTTATCCCAATCATCCATATCAATAAAAGTACCAAATTATTTAAAGAAAGAGAAAAAAATTAATTGTTGGAAGAAAAAAGAACTAATAAAAAAAGAGTAAATAAATAAATAAAAAGTAAAGGTATAACCTAGAAGAATAGTTAATTTCTAAGTCCTCGGCAGCGGTGCCAAAAACTTGTTGCTTCCCAAAATACACGCAAGTGTACGTGGTCGCACAAGTAGTACAGATTATTGAAGAAACGATTTATCGTTCCCAAGGGACTTATGATCAACTTATATTCACTTACCTCTACCACTAAAAGTAACCAAGTAACCTTTTCAAGATTTGATGTTTTAGTTAAGTAACTACTAATAATTATGCACTAAATAAAAGAAACCGATAGTGAACGACTTTGTTAATATGTTTCAAGCAAGTTTAAGAACAATTCCAGGGCTGCAGCATACATTGAATATCATGCATCATATCATTGGCTTAGAATTCACTTCAGTTGTCAAATTACTGATTTATAGGGTTAATAGTATGGTCCGGATAGTTCGCCTCTCGCCGTCTACCCCAGTTAGCCATCTAACTACATCGTTGAGCGGGCATAGATAAACTAACTGGAGAGCATTTATATTTCATCCTATTTCATAATCAAGCAAGGTGTTCGTCTGGGAGTCAGTCCTGAACACTAATCACCTCAATCTAATTGGTGGACCGAGCTCTATATATCCTCTGGTCTATCTAATCCCTCCTCGTTCGATTTTAAGATTAGACACTAGATTTATTTTATGGTGTGCAAGCATAAAATAGTAAAACAAGAATATAGAAGTAATTTGGATTGACAACCGAAAATCAATTCATAAAGCCTCAAACATTCAACACATAATTCATAGCTATAGCCCCAAAACAAGGGCGGTTAGCCACTCATGCTATCAGATATCAATAATAGATAAACGTTTATACAAAATTTTGAAAAATAGAAGAGTTAAAGGATTACAAACTTGAATTCTTGCTCTTGCACACTAAGCAAAACGTTCTCCCTATTTTATGAAGCCCTAAGGATCTATTTATAATAGTAGAAAAAGTTGGAAACCAATCCTACTAAAATTAGGAATCCTAATTAATGTTTGAAACTTGGAAAACTCGACAAAAGAGGGACGTGTCGCGCCTCTCAGCGCGCCTTGATCTTGACTCTGACGTTTCCTCCTTGGCGTGTCGCGCCTCTCAGCGCGCCACACAATTTTCTCTGATGTTCCACCAGTGGCGCGCCGCACCAAGCAGTGCGCCAACCACTGGTGGTTTTTCCCTTATCCATTTTCTTGCACGTCTTTACTCTTTCTTTCTTCGTTCCAACTCCAATTCCTTCGAATGCTCTTGAAATAACTAATCATGTGTGTTAGTGTAGAATCATCACAAGTTATACCAAAAATCAAGTTAGTAACTAAAGATTATTCTTCAATCTAATCAACTTATGGGTCAATATCGACAACTTAGGCATATAAATATGCCTAAGATCACCACCCCACACTTAGACTTTTGTTTGTCCTCAAACAATCTCTGGACTATCAACTCTTTTGCACAAACCTTGGACTATTCAACCCACCTTAAAATTAACCAAACATTTTTAATCATGATCTTGTAGTTCACATTGGATGCAACAATTCACAACATTTACACCAAGTACAACACATGCTCAAACAACGGGTTTCGGCTTATCATGTGGTTTTTCAATAAACAAGACCAAAGGCTCAATGGGGCTTCACTAGGGATGATTTCAATGGTAGGCATACAAGTAGAGTTAAAAATTGGCTATTTCAAAGAAATGCCTCAATCACATTTCCTGAGTCATACAAGCTACTAATTCAATACACACAAGGCAAGTTATAGATATCAAGTCAAGCAAGAACCAATCAACACTCACCACACATGGCATCATGACACATATAAAGATATATCAACTATCATGCTTATTCAACTTGCATTACGGTATCACTACACAATTAAGCCCATTTTCATATTATTTTGAGTCAAAACTTAAGAGCACACGCTAGTAACAAGGTCAACAATCTATTGCATTTTTTCAAATATGACTACCCATGACGTTTGGTTAGCTTATTCGGACATAGCTTCAAAAGACCAAGGTTAGTTTCTCAATCCTACTCTTCTGTGTGACTAATTTTCCCTTAAGACGGTCGTCATCCATCCATCATCGGGAAGGGTCACTCCTATGACGACTCTAAGACTCAATAAAGCAATAAACTAGTCCTAATCGGTTCAAGAGGACAATACTCAGTAAAAGTACCGAAAACAAACGCTGAGGAACCCAAATAAATTAAAAAATTTAACTAAAAACTAACACTAGACTCGATAAAACAGTAAACAACTATATACAACAGAGACATATTACCCCACCCCACACTTTAAAAATAAAGCACTGTCCTCAGTGCACAATTAAAGCAAAGTATAGAGTTAGGAATACTTCCTCGGGCCTCTAGGCCTCGTCGTCACTGCCATCGAACACCATTAAGGCATGCACTTCATCAGTGGCATCAGCAGCCTCCTCCTCATCATCCATAGCCTCGTCAACAATAGGCTCATCATCATCCAAAGGCTTTAAAAAAACGGGACCAGACCTACATAGACAGGCTACATTCTCGATCAACGAATAGGGATCTGCCAAGGTCTCCATCTCCTCGTCAGTAATCAGACGCTCCCTATTTGCAACTGCAACTCTGCCATACCAAACATTTTTTCCATGATGCTGTCATCACGGGGTTGCCTCTCTTGAGCTGACAAGACAGGTCCATATGACAGATCTAGTGCCTTAGTTCTGGTCACATCTACTAACTTACCCATCAGATCCGGGTGATAAGCGACAATCATGTCCACTGTTTCCTCTTCAATACCCTCAACCCTCAGAAAACGAGTGATCAACCCCCCGTAACAGAATCTCCACCGCAAATTGTTCCTAAATTTCATCATATTTTGCCTCAGGATTTCCCCAACATTAATGAGCATTCCCTTCATCAGCATATAGACCAACACCACCCTATCCCGTGTCACATCAATCAAATGTTTGGCAGGAAACAACACACTGCATACTATCTTCAGCCACACCAGAGCAACTTGATTAAAGTTAGCAAAATTGAGGGTATTATGCCTCCTTATATCCTTACTCCGCTCCCACCTAGCAGTCGAATCAACCCCACACAAGGTATGTCGGATATCTCTATAAGGAGGTTTATCCTTCAAGCTATTAAACTCATCTGGGTCAGAATTCGGGGTTCTTAACAACTCATTCAGAATTCGAGCAGAAAATTTGACATTTTTCCCCCTCACAGGCACAGTTTTATATTTTGTTTCAGTTAGCCAATTAGCATAAAATTCTCTAACAAATGTCAAATTGCAATCCCCCGGATTTTCAAAAATAAACTTCAAACCCAACTCACAGTCCAATAGATATCAGGAAATTGTGATTGTAACCGTACCTCATTTACAAATTCGTCACCCATATACTTCGCCTCTTGTTGACATTCTAACCATTCCCATCCATACCTTTGCACATCCATTTTCCCAAATTTTTGTGTTGGTTCCCGGCCACTAGAGGACCCAGAAGCTTCACCCTTCCTACTCCGCTTAGAACCTGCCACACTCTTTGCTTTTGGAGCCACTGAACCTGTTAGAAAAAAAGAAAAATGGAGAAAAAAAAGCCTAGAAAAAATTAGGGGGGGGGGG
>NW_006239151.1:55104-68834 GCF_000226075.1 Solanum tuberosum | reverse complement strand
GCAGGGGGGGGGGTCGGGTGGCAGTGAATGGGGGAAGAGGAAGTAAGAAAATTTGAAAAAGAGAGAAGGGAGAGAACAAATTTGGGATTGAAGGGGGATTATAGAAAAGAGAAGGTTGTTTGGGGGAAGTGAAGGAGAGTTTAATGGAGGAAGGAGAAGAGGTTAGGTAAGAAGAATAGAGAAAAGTTGAGGGAATTGAGGGGTTGGGTCGGGTTTTTTAGGAGAATGGGGAAAGAATTTGGGATTTGGGGGTTTAAAGGGTAGTGGGTCGGCTGGGAACTGGGTCAAAATCCGATGAGAAAATTTTTTGGTACAGGGGCAATTGGAGGGGCGACGCGCCGCTCAGCGCTCCTGAGAGTTTCCTCTGACGTTCGATGCCAAGCGCGGCGCGCCAGCAAGTTCGCCTGGCTCCAGATTTTTTATTTTTTTTTACTTTTCTTTTTGGCTATTACAAGTTAAGTTACAAAGATTGAAAAATACAATTTAACTAAAGCTAAGAACTAAAAGAACTTCCTAGATTCTACGAATTAAAACTATGCTAAAAATCAAAATTGCAAACACGAACTCCCTATATATTACATATTGTTCATGGATTGCCTCCCACGTAGCGCTTGCTTTAACGTCTCCGCACGACGCAACTTGGATCATTCATCATTTAGCTCAAGAGCCTCCCGATCACGATCTGAATCTTCACCAAAATAGTGCTTCACTCTTAGCCCATTGACCAAGAACGTAGGGCCAGTCTCACCTTCAAGTTCAAATGCCCCATGTTGTGTCATTCTAATCACTTCGAATGGACCATTCCACTTTGACGTGAGTTTTCCGGGGAATAACCTTAGTCTAGAGTTAAAGTGTAATACCTTGTCTCCCGAATTGAAAGTACAAGCTACTATGTACTTGTTTTACCACCGCTTTGTCTTTTCTTTGTATAGCTTGGCATTCTCATACGCGTGGAGCCTAAACTCCTCAAGTTTATGCAGTTGATTCACTCTCTTTTTACCGGCTAGCTCGGGGTCCAAGTTCAACTTCTTAATCGCCCAGTAGGCTTGATGCTCTAATTCCGCCGAAAGGTGACACGCTTTTCCAAATACTAGTTGATAAGGAGAAGTCCATATGGGTGTCTTGTACGCAGTCCGATATGCCCACAACGCATCATCCAACTTCTCAGCCCAATCTTTCCTCTGTGCATTCACCATTTTATTTTGTTGGGTGGTAGCCCCCCGAGGATAATCACCACTTACTATCAAATTCACTATGTCTGCATACCAGGGCACTTGAGAGATATCAAATGCCATTAATTGTTCATCCGAAAACTCTTTCCGGATTTGCTAACCTTCATTCACATGTGAAAAGTCCTCCAACCTAGATAATTGATCTACTATTTGATTCTCCGTACCCTTCCTATCCTTGATTTCGAGGAAAAATTCTTGGAGAAGCAAGATCCACTGAATCAGCCTTAGTTTAGCATCCTTCTTGTTGAATAAGTACATAATAGTTGCATGGTCAATAAAAACAATCACTTTAGTACCTACCAGATATGATCTAAACTTGTCGAAGGCGAACACTAGGGCCAGCATCTCCTTCTCAGTCACTGTGTAATTCGCTTGAGTAGAGTCAAGGGACTTGCTTGCATAATAGATTGAGTGAAACACTTTATTCTTTCTTTGTCCCAACACTGCACCCACTGCTACATCGCTTGCATCGCACATGAGTTCAAATGGTAATTCCCAATCAGGGGCAATTAAGATGGGAGCCTCAATTAAGTTCCTCTTCAGCATCTCTAAAGCTTTCAAGCACATCTCATCAAAGTCAAACTTCACCTCCTTCTGCAGAAGGCTACACATGGGTCTTGCTATCTTGGAAAAATCCTTGATGAATCGCCTGTAAAAACCTGCATGGCCAAGAAAACTATGCACACCTTTTACAGAAATTGGAGGGGGTGATTTCTCAATTACTTCTACCTTAGCCTTATCAACTTCCAAACCAGATTTAGACACCTTGTGTCCCAACACTATTCCCACTCTCACAAGAAAATGACACTTTTCCCAATTTAGAACTAAGTTAGTGTCTTCACATCTAGCAAGTACTTTATCAAAGTTTCGGAGACATACCTCAAAAGACTTCCCAAAGATGGAAAAATCATCCATGAACACATCAACAAAGTCCTCCACCATATCATGAAAAATGGCCTTCATACACCTTTGAAAAGTTGTCGGTGCATTGCAAAGTCCAAATGGCATATGCTTGAAAGCATATGTGCCATAAGGACAAGTGAACGTGGTCTTTTCCTGATCATCTGGTGCAATCAAGATCTGGTTGTAACCCGAATATCCATCTATGAAACAATAGTACTCCTACCCTGCTAGTCGGTCAAGCATTTGATCAATGAAGGGAACGGGGTAGTGATCTTTTCGGGTAGCATCATTTAGTTTCCGGTAATCCATGCAAATTCTCCAGACGGTTATTGTTCTAGTAGGAATTAACTCATTCTTTTCATTCCTTACCACTGCCATACCTCCCTTCTTGGGAACACATTGTACTAGACTTACCCACTTACTATCAAAGATTGGGTAAACAATCCCAGCATCTAACCACTTTATCACTTCCTTTCTTACCACTTCTTTCATCAAAGGATTTAGACGACGTTGATGTTGTGCACTTGGTTTGTGATCCTCTTCCATGTAAATTCTGTGCATATATAATGCCGGACTGATCCCATGAATATCAGCCATCTGCCATCCAATTGCTTTCCTCCTCCGCTTTAAAATCCTCAATAACGCATCAACTTGTAAGTCAGACAATTCTGCAGAAAATATAACAGGTAAGGTTTCATTAGTACCCAAATATGCATACCTTAGGTGAGCCGGCAGAGTTTTTAGTTCCAAAGTAGGGGCTACTTCTATTGATGTCTTTGGTGGGGTCCCCAACTCGCAATCTAGTGACTTCACTTGATTCCTACGAGTGTGTACTAGTGCTAGATTTAAGCATGATTCAATCTCTTGAGTTTTGGTGTCTCCCTCTATCTCCTGACCCACTAACACTCTTTCTAAAGGATCTTCGGGCACAACTACTTGTGATTCTACTATGTGATTAACCACAGTAATAGCAGACAACTCTTCATAAATAGAAGGTAATTTTAAAGCGTGGTAAACATCAAATACCTCAACCTGATTATGTGCCCTCATGGTTAGTTGACTAGCTGCTACATCAATCAATGCCTTACCCGTGGCCAAGAAAGGTCGTCCCAAGATGAATGGAACTTCAGAATCGGGTTCAAAGTCTAATACCACAAAATCCACTAGAAAAATTAATGAACTTACTTGTACTAACATATCTTCTACCACCCACTCTGGCCTAGCAATAGATTTATCAGCGAGTTAGAGAATAACTGTGGTTATTTTTAGAATACCCAGCCCAAACTTTAGATATAATGACAAAGGCATCAGATTTATACTTGCCCCTAAATCACACAATCTGTGGGCATAGACACTTTGCCCAATTATAATCTGCACAGTGAAATTCCTTGGATCTTTCAACTTTTTAGGCAGTTTGTTCTGAATCCTGGAGCTGCACTCCTCAGTAAGTGCTACAGTTTCGTACTCTGTGAGCCGTTTTTTGTTCGCCACAACATCTTCACATACTTAGCATACTTCGGGATTCCCTGCAAAATGTCAACTAGAGGTAGATAAATGTGAACCTGTTTAAGGAGAGAAAGAAACTTACCGAAGCATTCATCTTCATTCTGCTTTTTAAGCCTTTATGGAAACAGAGGTGGTAACTTCTTTTGAGGAACAGGTGCCTCAACATTGGAGCTTTTTACTACCTCGCCCCTTTCTTATCTTTGGTGCTAACCTCAGTGTCTCTCTTCTTTAGAGCTAGTTCCTCTAATTGCAGCCCGCTTCTTGTACTTATCGCATGTAGTTGCTTTGGGTTAGGCTCAGTATCACCGGGCAACCCACCTTGGGGGCGCAAGTTCAAAGACTTAGCTACTTGCGCAACTTGTTTCTCCAAACTTATGTAGGACATTTGGATGTTTCTGATGTTCTCATCTTGCTTATATATTCTAGCTCTTAACTTGGTCCCCATTTCAATTGGTCATCCCCCCTTTTGGAGCACTAGGATTTACACTTTGGTTGGGATTTTGGTACTGTTGCCCAACCCCTTGGGTACGGTATTGATTTACCCTTTGTGCCTGATTTTAGTTTTGGTTTCCCCCCATGAGAAATTAGGATAGTTCCTCCAACTAGGGTTGTAACTATTACCATAATTTTGTTGGCCTTGGCCTCTTTGCACATTACCCACGTAATTTACAGAATCTGGATTTGCCTCACATTTCTCAGCTTCATGATTTCTACCTCCACACACCTCACACCAACGAGCTGCCTGTTGTACCATGTTTACCGGAGCTTGATTTAGAGCTAACTATTTAAACTATAGGCTCAAGTTATGTTGCATTGCATCTATATTGGCATTTATGGCAGTAGCTTGTCTACATCTAAAATCCCTGCAGCTTTTTGGGTTGGGATTCTAGACAGTTCCCCCTCATACCCTTGGTTCCCTTCAGAAAGTTTATCGAGTAAGGCGAATAACTTTTCACTCGTTATGGATAGGGCTTGTCCACCTGTTGCACTGTTAAGAAGAGAACGAGCATTATAGTCTAAACCTTCAAAGAAAGTGTAAGCAAGTACCTCATTAGTTTGCATGTGGTGTGAGCAAGCAATCAGCATTTGTTTGAAACGTGCCCATGCTTAGGATATGTCATCCCCTTGCTTTTGAACAAACTTTATTATCTCACCCCATAACTTCGCAGTTTTCTTGGATGGGAAAAATCGACTCAAGAACTTCTTAGTTAAATCATCCCAAGTAGTGACGGAGTTTGGTGGCTCAGAGTCTAACCAACGTCTTGCAGCTCCTAGCAATGAGTATGGGAACAAAGTCAACCTTACATAGTCTGATGAGACTCCAATTGGGATGTATGTATTAGTAACTTCTATGAAAGTCCTAAGATGGATTTGAGGATCTTCATGGGGGAGACCAGTGAATTGCCCATTAGTATGGATGATCTGTACCATGCTCTGCTTTAGTTCAAATCTACCCCCCGATGGAGGTTTCCTAATACTAGATGCTAAATTGGCTGTGAGTGGGACTGCCACATCACGTACAGGTCTTGCAGGTATAATAGGTGGAACTCCTTGGTTAATCGTATTTCCTGGGTTTTTCGGGTTATTCACATTGTCTTGATTATCATCATCAATGTTTTTCGGAAAACCTAACCCCAATTCTCCTCATCTTCCTTGATTCGCCATTTTCCTGCACTGGCACAAAACTCTCTCAAGTTCGTTGTAAGGTTCTACAAGATCGCCTTTCCTACCCAGACCTGAAATTTCAATGCCTGAAAGAAACAAGCTAAGATCAAGAAATTAATAACTGAACAAACTAATTGTAGACTTAAGAAGATTGAATATAAATCAATTTCTAAGTCCCCGGCAGCGACGCCAATAACTCGTTGCTTCCCAAAATACACGCAAGTGTACGTGGTCGCACAAGTAGTATAGATTATTTAAGAAACGAGTTATCGTTCCCAAGGGACTTATGATCAACTTATATTCAGTTAACTTTACCACTAAAAGTAACCAAGTAACCTTTTCAAGAGTTGATGTTTTAGTTAAGTAACTACTAATAATTATGCACTAAATAAAAGTAACCGATAATGAATGACTTTGTTAATATGTTTCAAGCAAGTTTAAGAACAATTCCAGGGATGCAACATACATTGAATATCATGTATCATATCATTGGCTTAGAATTCACTTCAGTTGTCAAAATTACTGGTTTATAGGGTTGATAGTATTGTCCGGGTGGTTCTCCTCTCACCGCCTACCCTAGTTAGCCATCTAACTACATCGTTGAGCAGGGATAGATAAACTAACTGTCGAGCATTTATATTTCATCCTATTTCATAACCAAGCAAGGTGTTCGTCTGAGCGTCACTCCTGAACACTAATCACCTCAATCTAATGGGTGGACCGAGCTCTCTATATCCTCTGGTCTATCTAATCCCTCCTCATTCGATTTTAAGATTAGACAATAGATTTATCTCTAGATGGCTAGTCAAGAAATACTAAAACAAGAATATAGAAGTAACTTATAATGACAACCAAGAATTAATTCATAAACCTCAAATAATCAACATTTAATTCGTGGCTACAACCCCAGAACAAGGGCGTTTAGCCACTAATCTCTAAGAAAACAAGAAGAGGAAAAGAACCCTAAAAAGTATTGTCAACTTTCTACTTGATGCCCTTTGATTGATCTCCTATAATTCAATTCCTCCAATAATTATTTATATGGACTATTTATAGATGTAGTAAACCCTAAATAAAATAATAGAGTCCAAAGTAAATTGGGAAACCAAAACCCAAACGGAATTGAATTCCGCATGAATAGTAGTTGTCGCCCTGCCGCCTCACTTTAATTTCCTATGGCTTTCCTTGAGTGCCACGTGGCGGCAGTTACACGTTGCAAATTTGTGCAATTTCACTTGCCCCTTTTATTCCTTATATATATTATTATATTAAATTTAATCCATTAAGCTATCTGCTTGATTTCCTTCTTCAACTTTCCATCTTTAATCGTTTTAGCTCCAAACTTCTTCAACTTTACACCAATTTACTCCTTCAAATAAAATACACTATTTAGCACAATTCATAAAATTGATGCTCAAAACCGACAAATATAAATAATAAATGTGAGGCAAATAATGATTAAAAATATATATTTTTGGCCTCACATCAACACCTCACACTTAAACTTTTGCTCGTCCTCGAGCAAGCAATAAAGGTCATCTCAAAAAATCATACTAGGAATGTCATCACTTTGGTTAATACAAACAATTAGGCCATATACAAATTTCAAAACATCAAGTACACTTCTCAATCATTATGCAAGACATCCAAATAAACAACAAACCTCTAATCTCCAACCCTCAAGGAAGGACTTTGAACTCATCGAATTTAGGCTTGCTCTCCTACTCTCATCAAAGAAAGTTAATAAAATCACTTATCCATCATGAAACAAGTGCCCTCACAAGAAGAAATAGTCCACACACTCAATTCAAAAGATTGAATATAAATTAAGGACTTAGCATCAAAGAACAACTCACACTCACAAAAAAAATAAAATCACATGTATGCACAAAGAACCATAGGCTTGCCCATTATGTACATCTCCACTAAATTAAGCATGCTTGAATAGAATCAAAATAGGACTTTAACGGGTTGTAATGTAGGCTAGGGGACAGGTAGGAAAACTATATAATAGTGACTTACACTTCCTTAAGCACTTTACACTTTAAGACTTCATCACCCATTATTTTCTTCTCTTTATTTTCAACCCTCTCTTCAACAATTATTTCACAAGTAATTCTCATTATCTCAAGAATGCTTCAATCTTTTTTTCTTTTCTTTTTTCTCTCTTTTTTTTAAAGTTTTCCTTCATAATAGCCACCCTCAACTTACGTATTTTACATGGGTTAAGGGGCACAATATCCTTGGAAGGACCAGGGGCATCATCAAGATAACTTCTTTTTTTCCATCATTTTTTTTTCACATCACATTCTTTCAAAGAGGGCTTTTTAAGCACTTTGTAGCTATCATTGATTACCTTTTACACTCAACCATCCATTTTCTTCAGACATAACAATTAGAATAAGTTTATTCTATAATGCTCAAGGAAGCAAAGTGCAAAAACTAGGGATTCAACAAAATAGTCAAGGGGAAAATATGGCTACCAACAAAAGGCTACAGGCTCAAAAAGGCTAACTAGTGATATAATATCTGAAAAGGATAAAATTACCAGACAAATCAAAGAAAGCCTATTATCATCTCCTAATCAAAGAAACACTTTTTATTTCGCTTTAATAACATGCAGGGCAAGTTTTAGACTAAAATGCAAAACATGGAATAAAGAAATTCTCACCACACATGGCACAAGTATCAATCAAGATGGATCAATTCCACTTCTAAGAGAGACAAAATCATAACAAACTACAAAATAAAATAAATTATATACAAAGTCACAATCATGAGCTTAGGTGTCAAAGAGTCTGGATTTTTTTTATCAAGCATTCACAAGAAAGTACTACTAAAAAATTAGACTTAAATAGCAAGTATCACAACACTCAAAAGGGTCTTTTCTTTTCTCTCAAAAAAATAAAAAATAAAAAATTATTCCTAAAAAAGTAAAAGACACTCGGTTCAAAAGGACTATCCTCAGGAAAAGAACCAAAAACAAAAGCCAAGGAACCCATCCTAAAATAATAAAAGACTCAATAAAACAATAAAAACTAGGAATTCATTATTCCACCCACACTTAAAAAGATGCTATGTCCCCAAAGCATCAAATAAAATTTAAAACAAGGGTTAGAAAAACTCCCTGAGACCCTTAGGCCTAGCTAGTAGCATGTTCTCTTTATTTTCATCAAGGGTCGTACGCACCCCACACTTAAGCTCAAACATGCTCCCTAGCTCCAAATTCTAGATACTCAGACTTCTCCAAAACCTATAAAAACAAAACCAAAAAGAAAAAAATGATACTAATAAAATATAAATAAAATAAGAAGTTACACTATAAATTGGGTTGCCTCCCAATAAGGGCCTAATTTCACGTCGCGGCACGACACAAATAAATTCACCACTTTTCTTTCCACTTTGAACTTATGAATTTTACGCCTAGCTTTGCATCTATTTTTCTGCTTCTCTCAAGGGGAGGTGGTATATGATAAAGGAACCAAGTAATTTATGTCGCATCTTGTACTTCTTGACCCTTAAGTGAGGAATGTCGTTTTGTCTACGTGGATTAAAAATCTTAAGAATATAGGGGCCTTGTTCTTCATCAATACACTCATCCATTAGTTCAAATTTTATAGAAAAATGTTTTGAATGAGATTCAAGTTGCCTCAACTCCAAAGCATCATTTTTTACAACATTCTCACTTTTGTACTCTTTCTCAACATCTATATTAAGGAATAAGGTATAGTTGAATGGTTGGAATTCCTCTTTTTGCCCCACTACTTGGTCATCATCTACAACAATTAATGATTGGGCATCAGACGCCTCAATCATTTTGTTCAAGTGATCTCTAAGTCATGAATATCTGAGCCAAATTGATCTATGTCTTGTGTGAGCTCAACTCTTCCTTCAATCAGTTGGCTTGTCATGTATGTCAGACCATCACGGATAGACTCATGAAACTTAAGAAGTTGAGTTTGTTCTTGTAGCCAACATTGACTCACTATCTCTGCTTCTTAATAGCTTTCTCTTTGTTGGGTTGCAATCTCTAGGTCAGTAATTTCTAATTGAATAGCGTCAAGCACATACAGAAATTTCATGATTGTTTTTTGCCCTTCCACACATTCAAACATTTGTTCAGCGATTTTTGAATTAACTTTGTCCAACATGTCTATACATTCAAGCGCCTCTTGTTTTGCATTCTCTGCTTCATCGCCCCTACCAACATCACAAATAACAGAAGAATCATAATAGGGGTTCAGGGGAAGGGAATAAGATTTAGGACAACCATTCCAATGAATATATTGACGACCACATATATCACATAAAGAATATTCATCAACCAACCATCATTTATCCCGATCATCCATATCAATAAGAGTATCAAATTATTCAAAAAAAGAGAAAAAAATATTTGTTAAGAAAAAAAAACTAAAAAAAAAAAACTTATAAAAACAAAATTCAAATAAATAAAAAGAAAAAATATAACTTAGACAAATACTTAATTTCTAAGGCCCCGACAGCGGCGCCAAAAACTTGTTGCTCCCAATTGCACACGCAGGTATACGCGGTCGCTCAAGTAATATAGTGGCTCTTAAAAGAACCAGATTATCGAACCCAAAGGACTTGTCAATTAACTATTTTTAGTAAATTATACTGGTCTAATTATTTATTTAAGAGTGCCAAAAGAAAAGAATGCAGGAATAAAATAATGAGAGTACTTACAATAGTTCAAAAATCCCAGGGCTGCAACATGCAATGAATCTCATGTATCATATTCTTGACTTAGAACTAATTTTAGTTGTCAAGTTACTGGTTTACGGGGTTAATTGTATGAGTCGGGCTACACACCTCTAGTCTCCTACTCCAATTAGCTATCTAACTACATCGTTGAGCGGGGATAAATAGACTAACTGGCGAGAATTTATATTTCATCCTGTTTCATAACCAAACAAGTTGTTCGTCCGGGCGTCACTCCTAAACACAAATCACCTCAATCAAATGGGTCAATCGAGCTCTTTTATATTCTCTGGTCTATCTAACCCCTCCTCTCTCGATTATAAGATTAGACAATAGATTTATCTCTAGATGGCCAGTCAAGAAATACTAAAACAAGAATATAGAAGTAACTTATAATGACAACCAAGAATTAATTCATAAACCTCAAATAATCAACATTTAATTCGTGGCTATAGCCCCAGAACAAGGGCGTTTAGACACTAATCTCTAAGAAAACAAGAAGAAGAAAAGAACCATAAAAAGTATTATCAACTTTCTACTTGATGCCCTTTGATTGATCTCCTATAATTCAATGCCTCCAATAATTATTTGTATGGACTATTTATAGATGTAGTAAAACCTAAATAAAATAATTGAGTCCAAAGAAAATTAGGAATCCAAAACCAAAAGGAATTAGTTTCCCAGTTGTACGCGTGCTTCTGCTGGAAAATTTCACCGATGCACAATTGATGTCGGTGGCTTGATGGCTGCCACGTGGCACAGCAGTTGAATCTTCAATTTGCCAATTCACAATGTACACTTTGCCGCATATAAATTTTATATATTATTATATTCAATTTAATCTATTAAGCTGTCTGCTTTATTTCCTTCTATAATCTTCCATATTTAATTCGTTTTAGCTTCAAACTTCTTCAACTTTATCCCAATTTACTCCTACAAATAAAATACACTATTTAGCACAATTAATAAAATTAATGCTCAAAAAGGACAAATATAAATAATAAATGTGGGGTAAATAATGATTAAAAATATATATTTTTGGTCTCAAATCATTACAAAAATGCACTAAGTATGATAGCCACTCACAAAATAGTGAAAACATGCTACAAGGGACATTTTAGTTGAATACATGCAATTTTCTAAGTTAAAACCTCACTTTTGAATGTGATAGAATAACATAGTGATAAGCATAATCAACTCATAAGTTATCATATCATAAGAGAGACATACCATAGTTACCCTTAAAGTCAACTTGTGCAATGCAAGGATAGGATCCCATACTCCCACCCATGTTAAGTAAATCTCCTTAGGAAACAACAGTTCATCACTCATGTTGTAATTCATATTATGCCATAGTGGGAAATAAGCCTTAACCAACATAGACCATGTGAGCTAAACATGGAATACGGTGTCTACCCCACAACGAAAAGAGGTGTCCTACTTGCCTAAGGTAGAACCATATCATTAGCCTAGGTCGATACACTAGCTAAAGACCTATGAGGGCACATATTTATGTGATAAGGGGATTGCTACTAGAAAACCCAACCTCAACTAACGAAAGAGCTCCCATCCTAAGAGATTACTACTAGGAAAACCCAACCTCAACTAACAGAAGAGCTCCCATCTCATATCAATATCTACTCGGTGCTAAGCATTGATTCCCACATATTATATATTAAGTCTTGACCTAAGTTCATAATCATGGAAGAATTTCTTCACACTCAATCCAAAATAATCAAACTATAGCTCCTAGATTCATTAGGTGAGACTAGTCTTCCAACCATAGAATCACTACATGTGACAAACCTTTCACAGCATATCATATTCATACATAGGTGTGCATATGAGGATATCATCCAACACACAACAACTAGATCATAATCATAATCACTTTACTCTCAAAGTAATCTAAGAGCATGTACATAAATATCATAATCATTCATAATTCTCATACTTTGTCCTTCAAGGACCTTAGATCATATTTTCATCAATACATCTAGAATTTCTATAGTAGACATGGATGATAACATAATTAAATAAATCAAACTATAACAAACATAATCTCATATCATCCCTCTATTACTATCAATGCCACAGGATAGTTCATAATTCAGGAAATTAGGGATTTCATGGGTTCTTGGGGGAATTTAGTTATAAAGCAACAATAAATCATCAATTCAATCATAATCCATCATAAATTGACCATTTAAAATGTTTTTGAAAAGAACCCATAAGATTGAAGTAAAACCCTAACTATTAGAGTAATCACTAGTTTTGAAATTGAGTTTGGAGGGACTCCATGGATTAAAACTATCCATGCACTAAGGACTACCATACCTTGATTAAGAAACCCTACGAATTTGAGTGGAAAATATGGATCCTTCAACCCTAGCTTTCACTTTCTTATTCTTCTTCCTTGGAGTTTTCTAGGGAGAGAAATTTTGTAGAAGATGAACTTTGTGGAAAATATTTAGGTGTTTGAAAACTATGAAGTAATTGGGTGTAGTTTGAATTAAAAGGACTTACATAGTTGTATAATAATAATACAAAATGACCTCACTCTGTTGGGCATAAAAAGGAATTACCCAAAACACCCCTCACTTAATGTGGGTTGCCAGGGACCACGCCCAGGCTTCACGATCCGTCAAGGGAACCACGGCCTAAGGTGGTCCCTGTGGTCCCTTGAACAGTATCGATGGTAACTTTGCAAGGCCTCCATAAGGTGAAGGAAACCCCGCGAGCCTTGCCACGGGTCGTGGTCTTCACCACGAGCCATGAAGTGGATCATGAAGGGGATCCTTCTTCAGGGAAGCATAGTAGGCACACTTCCTAGCCCACCACGGACCACAGCCCGAGCCATGGTGGTTGTCGTGATGTGGGGCAGTGTTTAGGAAATTTTGGGGTAGCCTAGGCCTTTGGCTTGGGCCTTGCCCCTTTTTCCTTTGGTTTTGACCTTCTCCATTGATGTTATCCTCAAGTTTAGCTCTACTTTAGCCTACTAGGTTTCTGGGGTGTTTCAATCTCTTATCTTGTGATCCATATTGCCACAATATAAATAAGCATTGGAACCTGCTTAACATTTACCCTCATGCTTTCATCCACACCTAGAACAAGCAGGCAATAAGGACCCACTACTATTTCCTCCTTGAGGCTTAGGGTTAGACACCCTATCTTTTTTTAACTTAGGAAGAGAATTGGAAGAACCTTGATTGCAAAATCATTGTCAAAATCTGGGACGACCATGTCCATCGGACCATGCATGAGAGAAATTGCCATCACCGGTATTAGCGCTCTTTGCCTTCCTAGACTGTTTCTTAAGTTTCTCCTCTTCAATCTGTTAAGAATGAACCATGAGACGAGAAATGTCCATGTCATTAACAAGAATGGTGGTACGACACTCTTTAACCACCATTTCGAACACACTTGAAACAAACTTATTAATCTTTGACGTAGGAACGGCAACCATTGTGGAGCCATATCGAGATAGTTGTATGAACTTCAAAGCATATTCCTTCAACTCATACTTTCTTGATGAAGGTTCTTCTAGATTATATGGTTTTACTTGTTCTAGCCATTTTATTCCTAAAATGATATTTTCATTTCCTTGATATATTTTAAATTTTATTACTATTGGTACTCCTCCAATGATCATTTCCTTTTCTGTAGTTTCTTCAGTATACATTAATGTTTTTGGTAGTTCGG
>NW_006239151.1:51561-51759 GCF_000226075.1 Solanum tuberosum | reverse complement strand
TTCATGGTAAAATGTAATAATATTTATTGTAATATTATTCCGATAGTTGTTTTAGTCTGAATATTTTCTTTAATATTATTTATGATATATTCTAGATATAACATATCTTGGGTTTTTTGATACATATATAAATTTTCCGTCATTAATTGTTCTAATAGTTTTATATCTTCCATAGATTCTATCCAATATTGTAAATAT
>NW_006239151.1:50263-51245 GCF_000226075.1 Solanum tuberosum | reverse complement strand
CAATTATTTCTTCCTATCATATTCATAATTGATTAAATTCATATTAGATCATTATGAACTAGATTATCTTTATCATGTTTTCCTGTCACTACTAGCATCGTACTTTAGCGGATACTTCCTTCTTATCAGCGCCTCAACTTTGTTTACTCCCCTAAACGGCTTTCCTCGCCTACCGGTTTCAACATTAGGATGGCATAGTATAGAAGTTTTCTCCCTGTTTCCAGTGTGCTAATAAACTAGAAATCATGATTCAAATAATTCTAATACATAATAACTAACATAAATTTATTCAATCATATATATGATATTCAGGAATATATGAAATTAGTTCTGCATATTTTTTGAACAATATACCTTTGCTTCTTGCTGAACCATGCTATCTGAAATATCTTATTGGATTTCAGATTGTTGTTCCATTAACTTTAAAGTATTTAGTATCTTAAGAGAAAGTATTTTTGCAAACTAAGTTTGAGAGAGTTTTTTGAAAGTTGAATTTTATAACTTAGGCATTGCCTGCCTTTACAACGTTTACTACTAAGTCTATATATAGACACACAAACTTACTATTCTAAATGCTTATCCTAACACATTTTTTACACATGTCTACTTACTATTCATGACTACTATTCATGAATAGTTTTATTTTGTCTACTACTATCTACTTTACGACTTATTTGCATATATCAATAATGTACACTATCTACTACCCACTCTTGTCATTATTTGACAAAAGACCCATACCTATTCCATACCTACTTTATGACATATCTTGACAATTTTACATTTACATTTACATTATTACATAGCTCTTTCCGCTCTTATCTTCTCCTTCTTGTTTTCTTCCTCGTTGATTATTCCAGCTGGACATCTGGAATTATATTATCTTCTCCGTTGCACTTTGAACATATATGGTCCGGGTATTTATGACCAATTAGCTTGCAATATCTGGTTAATAATTCTGCTGAAATAAATCCTTCTTTTA
>NW_006239151.1:31885-45158 GCF_000226075.1 Solanum tuberosum | reverse complement strand
TTCTATTTTTATTTATTTTATTTTATTTTTTGCTGTTATTTTATGTTTTGTTGTTAAAACATATAAGTTTTTACATCTAGCTGTAAATATTTTACTTCCCGGGGCTAGTTCTATTCCCGACATTTTCCAATATAATACTAGTGATTTATCTATATTCCTGTCATTTATTGCTACTGAGTAGTTAGCACTTATTATAAATTTAAATTTTTGGTATATGAGGTTACCTTTTACAGCACTTATTATACTTTTTTCTCAACCTTAAAACCATTGAATTCTGGATGATTCATCTTAGTGATATCCCTTACTCTAGATGACACCGTACCCATATTTGGGTTCACTGGAACCACAACCTCCCTTTTGGCTTGAGCCATCATGGCTAGAGACAACACTTGAAAAGCGGACCTAAACTCCACATAGGTCACGTGTTCGGCCAAAGGATCGATCGAAACTTGAGGATCTTGGGGAGGAGTTTCTCCTTCCACATTCTTCCTCATATTGCTTCTAGCATAAGCTCTTTGAGTACCCATATCCAGTAGAGCATCGAATAATGTTTAGGATAGAGACCTTATAGAGTTAGACTCTATCGCATGACTATAGAATAATGAAGAAGTGAAGTTTCCTAAACATCTAATAGTTGACGTAGTATCCTAAATACTCATGAACAAGACTCTACTTGACGTGATTTTTAGACACCATAGGACCTTTCTAAACCTTGTTCTCTGATACAAAGCTTTTCATGACCCAGGGGTACCCCCTGGATGTAACATGGTGTACAATATCCCGAGAGGCATCATACAAGCCACTTATCTTTCATAGTTAATATAATAGAAAATGATAAGATTTGAAACATTATTTCAATATAACCAATGTTTTGAAAAACAAAGCGGAAGTCTAAAACACTTGTCTCAAAAATCATATAATACAATAGATTCTTGTGACGTAGCATGTACATCAATGTTCAAAACTCAAATGAAAAGAACATAAGGAAAGTAATGGCCAAATCCCCTTATGAATAAGGACTCACAAATCTTCAACTATTCCTCTACCATAGATCCTAGCCACAGAGATGAGAATTTGGGACGCCGGACCCTACATTTGAATAAGAAATGTAGGCAAGGGTATGTGTTAGTACAAAAATGTTCTAAATATGATAGCATGCATAAACAATACATAAGAGTTAAACAACATAAGTCATAACGCAATATCAATGCATCTAATATATCATCTCAATATGTAAGGAGTACTTCTTGAGGTAACCTTAATTGATCCTTAGTCAAGACATGGGTGACCCCCTTCTAGTATTACTCTTCATGGAAGGAAAACTCAAGCAATAATCCAAGCTCATCACCTATCATAACATTTCATAGCTTATCTTTTAAGGACATGGGAAAATGCCTCTTGCCTTCTTATAAAAGATCATGGGTAATCACCTCTTGTCCTTTAACTTTGGGAACATGGGTAATGTCCTCTTGTCCAAATTACATTATAGGAATGAGGATAATTGCCTCTTGTCCTATTCTAAGGAATATGGGTAAGCGCCTCTTATCCTTCTAGTTTAAGTTCATGGGTAATATCCTCTAGCCCTCATCAGTTTTCATAATTCCTTAACTTAGATTCATTTTAGGTGAGGAATCCTTCCAACCTAGAATCATTTAATATGAGAAAACCTTTCACATTCATACATAAGAAATAATGTGGGAAATTCTCTTCCACAACAATCACATCAAAAAAATCAACAATTAATAACATATGCTTTCCTCTCAAATCCATTCTTATCATAAATAATTACATATGCTTGAATTTCAAAGCAATTCATATCATACATTATTTATCCTATAAGAATACACATAAATTCATAAATTCTCCTTTTCATAGTGTAAAACGCGTCATTAATCAACTCATTCATAGAAATATGGTTTAAGCATAGATACATGGAGTTTCATCATAAAAGCATAGAATCCTCTCAATTCATGCATAATCAATAATAATTCATTCAATTGAATCATCATTCGTAAATACCCACAACTTATGAGAAAACACTAACTCAAATTAGGAAATTTCAAATTTTTAATTGGGAGAACTTGTGTCCCCATGGATGCATGAATTACATGGATGAAAAGCTATCATAACTTCCTATCAAAGCCCAAAAACAATTGAAGTATGGAGACTTGACTTTAAACCCTAGTTTGAATCTTCTTCTTCAACCTTCTAGAGAGAGAATTATCAGGGAGAGTAAGAACTTGATTTCTTTTGGTGAATTTAAGAGCATGACTTGAATGAACTAATTTGGGGTCAAAATTACTTATATAGGGGTCTTAGGCTATGCAAAATGACATAGTATTAGGCTAAACTAATTAGGAAAAGACCCAATTTCCCTTTAAAGTAATTGTTGACCCACCACTGACGACTTGACTAAAGGACAGTGGTCTGACCGACTATCCGTCTTACACATCCTTCGACCCATGTGAGAAACTAGATTTTGAGGCTTTGACCTATGAACTGTCAACAACGGACCATGGACCCAACGAGGGTCCATTGGTCCAGGCTGTGGTCCTGTGTTCTGAGCATTCTTTGGGTGACCAACAATAGATCAGACCTATGGTCCGTGGTCCTGTCTGTAGGCCGTGGTTGGCCTCCATCGGATGAAACTTGAAAACTCTGAAAATCTTCTATTTCTCCCCTTCAGGAATCTGAGGTGTTACAATAATAGTGATCTTTTCACTTCCTAGCATGTGTAATAGGGTATCAAACGTATTTCATAGGAAATTGACTCCTTGGAATCCCACTGCACTCTTCTACCAACTGACACACCTCTGCAGCTTCCTTCTGATGCAGATAGAAGGCATTTTTGTTTTTGTTAATCTTCAGTCTTGATTGAGATTCATATTTGTCACGATCCAAAATATACCCTAGGTGTAACATGTCGTATAGAATGTTGAAAGGCGTTTCACAAGCCACGTAGTATACATTATAAAATATAATAGAGATAAAGATTTCAAAGAAACAACGTTTTATCATAAAAAGTTTAACAAAATAGAAGTTGAACATAACAACAAGCAATCTATTATATAAAAAGAGAAGTGGTTGGGACATAATCCAAACACCACATACAAATGTCTAAAAACATAAAATAAAAAAAGTAATAAAAGTGTCTTGTTCCTTGGAAAATAAGGATCACCATTATTCAAATGTCATTAGATGAACTAGCCACGAGTGTGAGAGGTGGGAGTGTCACACCCTACATTAATGAGACAATATAAGCACAAATATGAATTAGTACATGGAATGTACTAAATACGATATCAATGCATAAGAGTTTTGAAATCATGCTAAAAAGACTTTATTAGATGCAATGACCTAGATAAATCAATAGGTAAAAAGGTTAGAAAATATAAGTCATAATCATGGCTAATGCAGGTTTAACATCTTTAAACAACTTTGTGAAATACATTTAAGGTAACTTAGTTCATTATTGTGGGAAGTTTATCATTAACCGACATAGACCATGTGAGCTAAAACTAGGAACCGGTGTCTATCCCACAATGAAAAGAGGTGTCATTTTTTGCCAAGGCAACAATCTTAAACTTCTAGTTTATGTGGATCCACTAGCTAAGATATTCTATTGTGGCATGTAGTTCTGGGACTTTTGGGATTGCTACTAAAGGTCCATGGACGCTAAATGGAAACCTTCATCCCAAAAGTCCACTCGGTGATAAATAAAATCCCACGAAATAGTCATTAATAAAACTCATTTCAAGTTCCATGGAAAGGCACAATCAAATTACCAATCCAAGCTAAATTCATTTAGGATAACTCCTTAAATATGGATTCAATCTAGGTAAGAAATCCTTTCAACCTTATGAATCATGTTGTGAGAGAACCTTTCACAATTATGATCATAGTAGCTTGTGAGAAAACCTTTCACAATCTCATGATACTTTCATCTAAAAGCATGTTACAAGAATTTACACCAATTTCATAAATGCTTATCTTGATAAATACATATTTCATAGTTCATAAGCATCATCATGTATTCATAGTCTCAAATCATGGATCATGCATGGGCTCATATGAATTTAGCTCAAAATCATGTGAATACCTTAATTAGTGCATTAAAAGATAGAAAATAAGTAATTGGATCATAATTGAGAAGAACCCATGAAGATTGAGTAAAACCCTCACTTTGAATTGAGAACTCAACCTTTAAAATTGGAAAATCTTGGGAACCCTATGGGATAAAGGACTCGATAGGTGAATACTAACATACCTTAGTGATCAAAGCCCAATAGCTATGGTGAATGGGAGATCTTCAAGTGAATCCTAGCTTCTCTTTTTTAGCTTTAGATAAAACTTTAGGGATAAACTTGGATGGAAATTTATGATTTAGGAGAATGATTCAAAATGGGTAGTTTTAGGACTTGACTTAGAATAGGAATTAAAATGACAAAGTTCAGGTATTAAACACATAGGGGAAGACTAAGATAACCCTGACATAAAAAGTTGATGGTTGACTTATATGGAAGCCTTCACGGACCGTTTAGCCCTTCACAGTCTATGAAAGGGGTTGTACAGAAGGGACAACTTCAAGGTTTCCTTAGATGGCCAACGTATTTCCCAACAACAACCAGTGAACCCTTTCACGAATTAATTTGGAAATTGTGGAGGGTTCATGGTTGGTTTTAGGCCTGTGGACCTGTCCAATCAACCGGTCATACATTTCCCAAATTCTAACGTGTATAATATTCATGTAAACTGTCTATGATTATTTTTAAAGAGTATTCATCATATAAGGCAAAATAATGGTATCATTGCATAAGAAAGATGATTCAGAATTGTGCTTCACTTTGGCAACCCATACCAAGAGTTTAGAGATCTAAACAACACCTAACACCTCAGACTTTGAGAAAAGTATAGAAAGGATAAACAGGAAAGTCCACGAACCCAAAATAGACCATGGACCCTTAAAGTTACCCTAGATGGGTAATTTAGAAGTCCACATCCCGTTATGGGCATCGTGAGACCAAAAAATACTTCCCCACAGCAGAAGTCACACAGACAGCACATTAGACGGCCCACGGTGACTTAGACGACACGTTTAGGGGTCCGTACAAGTCACCCAAACAATGATGTTGCACCCCAAGGGCTTGTGAAGGACCATAGATTCCTAGGTGGTCCGTGAAGCTTTACATGGATTGTGAAGTCCTCCGTGAAAGGAACATATCAAGTTTTGAGTTTTGGGCGAACATCAAATGATGGTATCTTTTAGGGCAAAATGATTTAGGTGCCCCATGCCATATCAAATTTATGATCTTTAAGTCCACTTTTCAACGTCACAAGCTTACCTAATTCCAAGCCTGGAGTAAAATGTTATGTGAGTGTTACTGAAGCCCTGTTGGGCAGGGCAACACCATGACCCACTAGACGATTTGTGATGCCTTACACGACCCGTGACGCCCTTGTTCTATGTCACCTCATAAGTTTTAAGTAAGGGTCTTATTTGTCTTTTCTGTTATGCATTTGGTACTTAAACTATGTCATTGATACTTTAACTATGTTGTTTTACTTTGTCTAAGCCTAGTTAAATAGCAAGAAACTACCTAAACTATTCATTCTCCTAAATTCATCAGACTTAGAAAGAAGAGAAGATAATGAGGCGACAATTTTCTCTTACGAACAAGCAGAGCTCTCCTTCAAGTTCAACCCTGAAATCCAAAGAATTTATTCGTAGTTTTCTTCATCAGGTATGTGGGATTTCACTAGTGGGTTCATTTCACCCATTAGGTCACGAGAATTCAAACAGTTCATCAGCTTTTCCATAAATTTTTCAGACCAAGGGTTCCTAAATCTCAGGGATTAATCATAATTTAGTTTCTATGATATTAATTACATGTTACTTGGAGAACTAGTATAGTCCCATGTATAAAACTCTAAAACCCTTGCTTGTGTTAATTATTCGTATTTCATAAATTATACTTTCTAGGAAGAGTAGTCACAAAGTCATGCTTCAGAATTCGAATGCCATATCTCTAAGTATATATATGATGCATTCTAAAGATAATTATTACAATTTTGAGGTATCCAGTATTATAGTTACATTTTATCTTTATATTCAGTTGGGAGTAAACTTAGCATTGTGCGAATAAAGGGATAAAGTATCAACAGTCAAATTACTCTAAGCCCTTTATTAGAAATCCCTGATTCCCAGCACTACAGTACCACCGTAGGTTCAAAAGGGGTCACCCGTCAGATTATGCTTGACACCTTTGTCCTTTGTGGGCATCAGTCAGTGGATCCACATCAGAATTGTTCGTACCCTTGGAAAGATATTAACATTCTTCCATCCAAGGTTATAGGTTGGCCCCACAATTAGCTCATCTTGGGGTATGTCGGTTAATAGTATCACCGATAATTAGATTCATGTTGCATTGAGCATGTATGCAATATTTATTTCTGTATTCAGTTCAGCATGTTATATCTTCAGGATTTATACTTTGTCGTTGCATCCAGCTCAACTTTCAGTTATTGTTCAGTATATCTATTTCCATGTTTAGTTTTATATTGTATAGCTTAGAATATATACTACATTCTCAATACATTCAAAGTACTAATGTATACTTTTGTGTAACATCGTCGTATAATGTAGATTAAGGGGCTCATCATCCAAATCGCACTTAGCTTAATGATGAGTCGACCAATTGGACTCATTTACAGCTTTATTTTGATAAGAATAGTGTCCTCGAATGCTTATTTTGTCTAAATATCTGATGAAAACTCTTAAGTTTCAGGTATTTGAAGTTTTAGTGAAAGCATGGACATTTAGGCACAAAAAGGAATAAAAAGGCTGAAAAGAACGACGAAGCTGAAGCTGGAGCATCGACAAGCACACTTGGCGATTCACCGAAGGGATTTACTCTTCCTTTTGTTCCAATACGCGAAGCCCTGAAGGAGAAGGATAAAAAAGGAGAAGGAAGGAGCAGTCGGCGCTTCGCCGAATAGTTCAGCGCAGTACTAGGTAACCCAATGACACAAAGCATGACGATGCTGAAGGCTAGTGAAAGGCAACCACGAAGCGGTGATGAGACAGATGAAGGGTGAGTTGCCGAAGTCATTCGACGATGTCCACTAACTTCGCCGAAAGATCCGCCAGCGCTATTTTCTGAAATCTATAAGTACTGAACTTATTATTATTTTTAGAGAGTCAAAATTTTATTTTAATTTCCATAATAAAATAGTACTTTTTGTATATTTTTCTCTCAAGTTTGGAGAAGGTTTTGTGGGAGACTTGAAGAGAGAAGGATTTCATCTTCCCCCAAGTTGGAAGTGGGTCTTCTCCATTCTTCTTCCTTTGCTTAAATCAAGGTTTAATTTCTTATACGCATTTGATTTTACTATCATTTTAGGTGTATTTTGTTATTTCTTGATGTGTGGCTAAAACACCCATTCTTGGGTGTGATTTAGCAAATATGTGTTGATATTATTGTTGTGCTTGCTTGCTAATAGGTTAGATGTAGTTTAATGGTGATTTCACCTAGTGGTTGTGATTTAATCTAAAGGGTTTGTAGTAGCAAATACAAAGCCACCCATGTGTTTTCGGCTTGCCCGAGAGGGAAGTCGCGAAACCAAGACCACTAGACTGATGGCCTAAGGAGTGGGTTGACATGAGGTTCAGCCCGAGAGGGTGAGCCCTAGTCCCATATCCTAACACTCAGCTCGAGAGAGTGAGTGGGGTAAGGCGTAGGCTGGTCTTCATGTAGCAAATGGGTGTCCGAAAGGAACGCATTTGAAACGGGGTAAGTTGCCCAAGAGTGAACTTATTTCCATTTAAAGTTTAGCCTAGTCACTATTATCTTACAAATTTCTTTTCAAAAGCATGTACCCAACTACTTATCTCAAGGTGTATTGCGGTCACACCCCAAGAACATTTCCTCATACTGGAAGTTAGTGTTGTTGGTCACGATAAGCATCACTCAACTTCCAGTGTGTATTCAACATCATTAGTGGTGTGAGTCTTTAAAGTTTGAGGACGGTGAACATGCTTTACTCTTTAGTATTTACTCAGACGTGTTAGAGTTTGATAGGGGCCTGTCCTAATAACACAGATTATTTAGAGGCTTTCATATATAGATTCGATTCAACTTGAGTTGTTAGGGTTGTTTTCAGCCATCACTGTACTCTTTATATATTTTCTATATATTCAAACATGTTGGGCATTTACCCATTCTAGGTATTTAATTGTTTCAAGCTTCTGCACAATGTATGTTTCGATTGAACTTGTATTGATATGCCATGCCATGGGTTAGCTTGGGGTCTCTTGTGATATTAAGCATCGTGTTGCATCTACAAAGTAGCCTCGAGGCTTGACAAACTTGGTATCAGAGTATAAGGTTCAAGATTCCTATGGTGTCTAAAAGTCGCACTAAGTGGAGTCTCATTCATGGGTGTTAAGGGTGCCACACCTATTAGGAGGAGGCTACGAGGTGTTCTAAGAAAAACTTCCCTACTTTGTTTCCATCTTGTGCTATAGAGTATAAAATCTATTTAATATTATTCTAAATACTGCTCTTCGCTTTTCAGAAAAATGCCTCCTGGAAGAGCTAACGCTAGGAATCAGCCAGCAGCTCCAACAGACCCATTGAATGATCAAGTCACGCATGTCAAGTTCATGGCTTCTTTCCAAGTTATTTCTTAGGCCATGACCGCCCACTTCAATCAATAGGCTGGGGCCCAGATTTGCTGCATGCTAACACTACTACAACAAGAATTTTGGACATCACTCGGGTGAACACTCAGGAGTTTCACGTGTCTAAGTTAGAAAAAGATCCATAAGAGTTTCTCAATATCATTCAGAAGATAACAAACATTATGGGTGTAACTCCAGTCAAGAGTGCAGATTTGGTTGCCTATAAATTGAAGGGAGCGACCTACACTTTGTATAAGTAGTGGAAGGAATCTTGTGGTACTGATGCAGGTTTGTGGATTTGGAATTGTTTCAAGACTAGTTTTCTAGACCGGTTTTTTCCATATGAGCTCTGGAACACCAAAGTACAAAAATTTATTAACCTAAAGAAGAATGACATGAGTGTGAAGGAGTATTTTCTCAAGTTCAAGCAGCTATTTATGTATGCTCCAACTATAGTAGCTGACTCCAGTGCTCGTATGATAAAGTTTGTGTCTGGTGTGTCTGAAGATGTGGTGAAGGAAATGCAAGACGACCACTTTTATTAAGGAAATGGACATCTCCAGGTTTGTCGTGTATGATCAGTAGATTGAGGAAGATAAAATCAATAAAAGAGGAGGAAACAATAAGAGTGCTAGGACCGGTGAGTTTAGGTACCCTTAGTAGAGGTCACAGGGTGGCAGCCGCTCCCAGTTTCATTGTAAGAAATAAGCTCCAGCTCCATATTCTGCTAGTGTCCAGTGCCAAAACTAAAGAAGGATCATTGGGATAAAGCATCTGGCAATAAGTCCCAAGGTACAATTACTAGTAGGTGCATTCATCCAGTGTGTAAGAACCATCAAGGTAAGTGTATGGAAAGTAATGAAAATCTCTTTGGGGGTGGTAAGCCAATCCATATGATGAAGGAATGCCCTAAAAATTCTCAAAGGGGTAGAGACACTCGTTTGCAGAATCGGGCCAGCTTTACAGCAGCTCCAGCATGTCACCCTACTCAATAGGGTTCCTCGTCTGGTAGAGGTGGTGGTAAGCATCAAAACAAGTTGTATGCTCTTCAGGCTAGACAGGACAAAAAGGATTTTCCTGATGTGGTCACGGGTATATATGTTACAAGTCATCCGTTTAGATGTTTATGAATTGTTAGATCCAGAGGCTACACATTATTTTTTAACTCCTTATATAGAAGTAAACCTCAGTGTCAGTCCAGAAACTCTTTCAGACCCCTTCTTAGTCTCTATCCCAAATGGTGACCCAAATATAGCTAGACGGGTATACATAAATTGTCGTGTCAGAGTTTCCCTGAAAGTCACCTTAGCAAACCTTATAGAGTTAGAAATAAGTGATTCTTATATCATTCTAGGCATGGATAGGTTACATTTCTATTATTCCTCAGTCGATTGTAGAACTAGGATCGTTTGATTTAAATTTCCAAACAAGTGAGTCTTAGAATTAAAGGTAGTTAGTCAATGCATGTAGGTCAATTTATCTCTTCACTTAAGGCAAGAAAGGTGATTTCCAAAGTGTGTTGATAAGTCCTAGATTTTGACTCATTTAAGGCCTTGTTTTGATACCATAAGTGTCCTTAAATGCCTAATTTATGCTCTAAACTAATGTTAAAGTGTTGATTTGTGGCATTGAAGACTAAGGAGAAAGGCAAGGACATTACCGAGCAAAAAGTAACTAACAAGTTGAAAAAATAAAGAAAAGAGATTCTGGTGATCGCTAAGGCCACTTGGCAAACTGCCGAGTGGCTGTTTAGTTCGCCAAAGTTCCAGAATGCCTGCCCTAGGGATGAACCAATTTGGCGATAGCGATAGGGAGTCAGTGAATTGCCAAATGTCTCCGCAATGGAAACCTTGATCGCCTAAAGTTACGGGACCTGGGAGGCTGATAACCAATGTAAAGTGGTGATGGAAAGGCGCAAAGGGTGGACCACCAAACCACTTGGCGAGGTGCAACTTCTTCCACCAAATGAACTTTCAGGCTAAAAAGTGAGCAGCTATAAATTGGAATCTAAAAGGAAAATTGAGTAGTTCTTATCCCCAAGTTTGAGAGCTAGAGTTACCCTTAGTTTTTGAGTTTCATTGTAGACTTTGAGGATTGATAAGCTTAATTTTGAGGATTTTTTATTGGGTGTTTGGACTTAATAATTTTGGAATATTGTAAAGGCTTGGAGATTTTTATTGGGTTGATAGCTAATCGAGTTGGAAATAGTGTTTATGTTTTTATGCTGTTAGCTAAAACCCCAATTCATGGGGTGTGATCATATGATTATTGGTTGAATTAGCTTGTGGGTATTTTTATTTACAGATTGAAATGCTTAACCGAAGTTGGTTTAATTGATAGTTGCATTTTATTTTATGAATTGTAGTCTTAGAATTCTTGGCTTTCTTGAGAAAGAGGTTTTAAAATGAAGGTTTTCGATTCATGACTGTAGTTATTGTGTTGATATGGGTTTATCTCGAAAGAGTAAATCCAGAACTCGATTTGAACTTTCTAGCTTGAGATAGTAGACAAATTAAGGTTTTGGGTTGTTCTTATTGTTAAGATTGTTGATGTTCGAAAGAAATCACTTTAATCATGGTAGTTGTTTGAGAGAAAATTATTGCACTTATAGTCTAGCCTTCCCATTGAAGTTTAGCATTTCGTTAGTAATTTCAATTACCCATATAGAGAAATTATCCTATATTGGATTACATCCCATGAATTCCTCTATATATTGTTATTTCAATTGTGTTTGTTGGTGTTTTAGGTGATAATTGAAAATCTAAATCCCCCATTTGACATTCGTTGTCAAAGCCTTAAACTTGTTTATATGTTTTCGTTAATTTACATTCCTATAATCGATTAGACCACATTTGTACTTCATAACTTAATTTAAACATGTAAAACTCCCTGTGGGTTCAACCCTAACTCTTTGTTGGGTTTTATACAAGATAAGATCATCTACACCAGGTATTGGAAGAGATGTACTGAAAGGTTAATTAAAATGGTGTTGGTGCTGAGGAGTGGTGTTGTTTAGAATTCTATTTCTGAAGTTTCAATTGGGATCTTCTTGTATTGTAGTTGAATCGACTTACTTGGTTTTGTGTTTGTGTTGACTATATTTTAACAAAAGAAGAGATGAGCGTTAACGTGAGTAATGGTAGCCATATAGGCCACCAAGATAAGATCAGAAATGTGAACGATGTTCATGGACCAAATGAGTTGAGTGGTGTTGGTGCAATACGTCTACCCCCTGTTGAGGGAAATGATGTCTTCCATGTAACAAGTACAATATTGCAACTCTTGCAAATGAAAGGATTGTATGGAGGGCTGGCTGATGAGGATCCCCATGTTCATATTCGAAATTTCATGGACATTTGTGGCCCGTTCTCATTTAAGAACATCTCTCAAGAATCAGTCAGTTTTCAGTTGTTCCATTTTTCCTTGATGGGAGAGGCTACGAAATGGTTAGTTGATCTCCCTAGGTAGTCCATCACCACTTGGTATATAGTTACCATATCTTTCTTAGTAAGGTTCTTTCCTCCTTCAAGGATTATGAATTTAAGATATAATATTCTGAATTTCAAGCGCTTGGAGGGTGAACTGATCCATGAGACGTGGCTATAATTTAGGAAGTTGTTACTTCAGTGTGCGCCTCATAGGCAGCCAGACAACGTGTTGTTACAACACTTCTATAAGAATCTCTAATCGGTGAACAAAGTTGTTGCTGACCAACTTGTTCCTGGTGGTATAATGCAACAGCCTTCCGAAGTTTCATATAAACTCCTTGATGGTATGACCAAGATCAATAGAGCATAGTACACTCGTGAGGACCAAGTGTCTTCTCTCACCTTTAGGATGTCAAAAGAGCAAATCAAGAAAGATCAAGAGAGAGACCAAAATATGGAAAAAATAATGACCTAGCTGGACTTATTGTCGAAAAATGTGGTGGGTAGTGGGTTGAAGAGTGTGAATGATATGGGTATTGGGGGATAAAACTCTGAGGAGGCACATTATGAGGCGTTGTACAATAAAGAAGTAAACTTCCTTGCAAATCAATGAGGAGGTTTTATTTCAAACTGAAACGACCCCAAAAATGCCCGAAAATGTGCTTCGGAAACACCTATAATTGTAATTTCCATATATCTCAAAATCCGTGCATGATTTCGGAAATTCGACTTCATATTCTTATTCTTGGGGTCAAAATGAGTGGGAAATGGATCTAACCCGAATTTTAGAGCAACCGTATCAAAATTCGAAAATCGCAAAAAAGGCGATTTTCAGGGTCAACTTTAAAGGGGCATATCTCTTAGCACACAAGGATTTGGAAGGGACACAACCTATTAAATTAAAGCTCTTTGAGTTATCTTTCCAACGCACTTGGTTTCACCTTATTCCGAGTTATAACGAAGGAGTTATGACCATTTTCGTAAGACCTGTCCGGGCAGAATTTCAATTTCCAGTGAGCTCCGTTACTGTAGCGGCTGGGACGTTTTTCTTTTATAAAAAAGAGGATTGTCCCATACTTAGTTATATTTCTTTCTAGCTTCAAAACACTCTCTAAGCCCTCTTCAAAATTCCACCAAGATCCTCAACCAAATTCAAACATCTCAA
>NW_006239151.1:31443-31617 GCF_000226075.1 Solanum tuberosum | reverse complement strand
CCAATGCACTTGGTTTCACCTCATTCCGAGTTAGGATGAGGGAGTTATGACCATTTCCGTAAAACCTGTCGAAGCAGAATTGCAAATTCCAGTAGCTAAAGTTAGTGTAGCGGGCAGAGACATTTTTCTTTTATAAAAAGGGGATATGTCCCATACTTAGTCTTTTTTTTTCTA
>NW_006239151.1:24518-25768 GCF_000226075.1 Solanum tuberosum | reverse complement strand
GCAGAGACGTTTTTCTTTTATAAAAAGGGGATATGTCCCATACTTAGTCATTTTTTTTCTAGCTTCAAAACACTCAAAAACACTCTCTAAGCCCTCTCCAAATTCCACCAAGATCTTCAACCAAATTCAAACATCTCAACCTCTAATTCCGGTTTTCTAGACTCAAATCTCATGCTTCAATTCTCCATTCCAATCTTCATCAAGAATTCTCCAAAGTTGAGGTATGTGGGTTGATTGTGGAAACCTTCCTTTCCACAAGTCCAACCATTTATCCTCTATTTTACTTCAAGTTTATGGGTCCTTATGATCATTTATGAACTCTTGAATTATGGAATTACTACTACACATCCTATTATGGTCTATTTTTGCATATTATCATGAAATGGAATTATTATGTGATGTTTATGGTTTTCATGCTTCCATGATCAAATTATGAAGGTTGATATATATATGTATGTTGTTGGTGGGCTGATTTATATGTATTTCGGAATTGGTTGGACTTAGTACTCTTGAAACACATGATTTTATTTACATGAACAAGTAGCCCACCATATGTTTGATAAAATGCCATTTATAGAATTCTTAGGAAATGGAAGGTCCAATGTACATCCTATGAGTCGGATGATTATATAATTATTGAAATGATGATGAAAGGGATACATGTATATGATTTTCTCTATATAAGTGTTGTGAGTCGACCAAGCCTAGTACGGGGGGTAGTAGGCCCGTATAACCATATCGAGGGGTTTGTACCTTGGTCCCTAGCTCGGGGGGTGGTAGGCCCGGGTAACCACATTGAGGGGTTTGTACCTCTTTCGCCTCTCCAAGGGGGTGGTAGGCCTTGGAAATACTATATTGATGGTCACTCACCACACTTGTGCTACGTCCCACTAAATATGATTTTTATGTAAGCGTCATTATATATATCATTTCATTAATGTGCTATCTATCGGGTATGATTATGCACTTTGCCTATAAAGTCCTTATCTAAGGTAATCTTGGGGAACACTTAAGTGTGCTTGAAGAGGATTGTGTGGGCGGTCACTTCTTGTCTCACTCAAGTGTGTCTTAAGGTTATATTAGGTAGAGGTCCTATGGTAATGAAATGACATGTGTCCTTCTAAAGTTAAGCATGGGTTGTATATGGATTTATGTTAAGTATATGTATGATTGGCTATGGTCTTATATGTTGGTTATGTTCTATAATATGTCTAATATGTCAATATTCATGAAGTTTTACTAAAATGGCG
>NW_006239151.1:11484-24448 GCF_000226075.1 Solanum tuberosum | reverse complement strand
AGCCCGGTAGTTTGTCTTGGCCCCCGCTAAGTACTCATGTTTAGAGGTGGTGTTGGACAAGTTGTGTATTATGCTTGAGCTTGACTCATCTATGGTATTTTTGTGTCATTCTTATTTTGTTTCTCTTGCTCCCTTAGTCCCGATTTCCCCCTTGATTATGCTTATCGCTTATGGTCATTTTATTTGCTTCCGCGACCAAGGATGTGTAATGATACGCTATGAGGCTTGTTTGGGGTTCCTTCGGGTTCCCCATTCGACGGTCACGTCTAGGCCCTAGGCTTGGGTCGTGACACAAACTAACCAAGGTCGGGTAGAAATCCGGGTAGTAATAGAGATGATGGATGGAGAGATCGTGATAGAGAATGGCGTGATCGTAACGCTAATCGGAAGGAAAGAGATGGTGACAATGATAGATACATCCCACCTCATGAATGTCAAAAGCCTAAGGATCAAAGGACTTACCTGGAGAACTTTCGTACAGAAGACATGCTTGCACGGATTCTCAATAAAGTGGAAGGGTCAGAGATAGTGCTTAAAGAAATGAAAGAGGACGTCTCCACACTCAATCAGACGGTCACCTCACACTCAGTGTCAATTAAGCAATTGGAAATGCAAATGGGTCATATTTCATCTCATTTGAACCCATGGAAAAAAAAGGGTCTACCAAGTCATACCTTGGCCGACCCGAACAAGGATCCTTGAAAGCGTATCCATGTCGTGCCACAACTTTAAATGAGGCGCTTCTTGGGAAGCAACCCAAGGTTTATTGCTTTTATTTCTATTTTTTTGTATAATGTGTATTGATTTTGCAATTTGAAAACTTGAAAGTGTTTAAAAAGGAGGAGTCGGCGAGTTAAAAGTCCAATCAACGACACGCCGAATAGGTCAGTGTCCCCGATTTGGACCGCCATTTGAACCCCCAAATTGTTATATGTTCTGTAAAACTCGGCAAGCGAAAATACCAATAGGCAAATTGCCGAAAGGTTTTAAAGGCCAAATGGTTTAAAATTCAAAAATAGTTTCACTTTCCAATATTTTAACTCTCACATTCTCTCATCCCATGTTATATCTTTCATATTTTCATACTTTTATCTTTTTGTTACTTGCGATCTTTGATCGGGATTAATTTCAGTATTTTTTTGCCGCCTAGCTTTGCAAAATATCAGCATAAAAGGTTGGTTTTCCGAACCCTGAACTTAATTGTTGGTTCAAATCAAATGCTTATGATAAATTGTTGTTGCATATCATTGGGTAGTGTAGTTTGATCATCGTATGATTGTTGGATTGCTTGTAATTAATTAAATTATTACTAAAATGATCGGAATTAGCTAATTCCCGTGTTGAAAATTGATGGAAATGTTGGGGTGCATTAAATAGTTGTTGGGTCTAGCGGGGTGAAGTCTGAATAACTGCATATTGTTCTTTTTGTCATATTTTGCCAAATGATAGAGCAATTGACATCATTCTTAAGGGCAAAAGTATCAATTGACCAACTTTTGCCAAATCTGGGGAAGTCTGAGTACCCCGAGGGCATGGGTAATAAGGGTCTTGCTTTAATTTGATAATATAAGTGTTTTATTTTGATTTCATAGGCTGTGATTTAATGTATCAGGACACTTCATCCAATACTAAGTGCCAAAGATCATGAGTAGTAATATAACCCAACCAAGGGTCGGGATCGTTCCCACAGGCAGTGGTTTGAGAATCAATAGCCAAGTGCAAATATGCTCAAGTCATTCATAGTTAAAACCATTTCCGAATAAAAGCATGGTTCAAGTTTGGGGTGACACAAGTGTCAAATAATAGGGGGTTTGGTTGTAATAGACAAGTACAACAACAAATAATGCGAAATTAACAAGTATAAAGACGGGTTCTTAGGATGTGATTGGATTATGAGCTAAGGTAGACAACTAGGTAATGCCTATTGATAGTAAATAGTTGTAAATCAGTAAATAACTTAGACTTTAGTGGGCGTAAACTTTCTCTCGAACAATCTACCCCGAATCAAATTGGTTTCTCTCGAACACTAAGAAGCAGCAATTAAGAACAGCCTTCGCTTTAGTCCATTCACTCTCTCGAGCTGAATGTATGTAAAAGGGTTTAGGATTCACTCTCTCGAGCTGAACCCACGATACCCAATACCCACAAACCATCAAATCAGTAATCTTGGTTTTAAAACCCCTCTCTCGAGCAAACTAAAAACACAAAGGTAGAGATGCATTTACAACTACAACCCTTTAGATTAAGCCACAATTACTGAATGAAATCACTTTTAAACAACATTTACACTATCAAATAATAATACCCAACAGCTAAATCAACCCATAATCACAAAATCACCCTCCAAAAATTCGGGTTTTAGCTAGACATAGTAAAAAGGAATAAATCGATACTGAATCGCATTTTATTAACTGGGTACAATTTATATTGTCCTTTCAAAGGTCTAAGATGAAGAATCTTCAACACCCACTTCCAATTTCTCATAAATGGAAATTTTCAAATCTTCAAAGCTAAAGGAAATATTGTCTCTAAACTCAGTTCTAAACTTGAAAACTTGAACAATATGAAAAATAGATTGATGAAAGATATTAAACTAAAAATTCAAACGAGTATTTATAGCTGTCAAAAAATTGTTGTAAAGGTCTATTCGGTGCAATAAGTTGGGATCGCGGATCCACTCGGTGATCCGGTCTTTGGTCAGTTCCATCGCCTGTTTCTTTGGCCTTCAGCAATTTCAAGTACTGTACCTTTGGGCGATATGGCATTGCATCGCAGAACAGTTGGGTGACTTGCCGACTGCTCCTTTCTATCGCTGACTTGATTTTCTACTTCAGGGCTTGGCACACAGGAACATTAGGCGAGATCATGGCCATTGGGCGACTCGCCCAATGAGTTAGGCAATCCTCAGGTCTTCTTTTCTTCGTTCTTTCAGCTGCCTTGTTCTTTTTTACCCATTAGTGTCCATGCTTTGTTCCTCAATCCAAACACCTGAAATCAAGGATTTACATCAGTTACTGGCACAAAATATACATTTGTGGACACTAAATCTATTAAAATAAAGCCCTAAATCAGTCCAAAACATGGACTCACGAACACCCCAAACTTAAACTCTTGCTTGTCCTCATGTAAACTCAAGTTCAGCAGTTCAAAACGGATGCCTCAAATAGTGCTACACAAGACTCAATCATGAATGCACACAAAAAAACTCAACTTACTCATGCAAGGATCAATTGTGCACTCAAAGATTCAAGTTGTGACTCACCATGATCAAAGAATCTCAAGCTCACAATACTTGCTTCAAATGCAAGTTCAAGATCAACAAAAGTGTTCAAATGCCCTCACACAAAGGTTGATTCCATATTCACACACAATGGTTAACAATTTAAAGTTCTGGAATCAAATGCAACGCTCACACTTACAAATATGAACACAATGCATGGCTTCACCCATAGGTTTGCCTGTATTTTCCAATCAACCCTTGTTTCAGCTCACTCAAGATCAAAAAGGTCTTTTCAAGGCTTCTAATGGTGTTAAGTGCAAAGGTATGGTCATTTAAACTGGATGGCTATTATCCACATGAGATGTGGTGTGAACAACACTTTCTATCCTTTTCTTCATCATTTTCATTCGTGCACATAAGTTATCCCATTATTTACATCCCATGGACTATTGGAAACCCCATTTTCTTTTCACTTTTAGAACTTTATTCCACAACTTTTTCATTCAGTTTCTTTTTCATTCTTTTCTTCTTTTTCTCTCTTTTTTTTATATGGAGGGGTTCCATTTTTCTCAAAACCATGAGTCAAAGGGGACTTTCTTGCACTTCTTGATTTACCTTTTGTTTTCACCACACCCCCAACTTAGGCATTTGGCCTAAGTTGGTTATTCAAACTAACCACAATTCATGAGGATTATGGGTAATGGATTAAGAAAGGTCACGATTTCATCAAGTTTCTTCCAAGAAAAGGTCAAGGCTCAAGGGGTGTTCAAGCGAGGCTCAAACACTCACAAGGTAGGCCACAAAAGAGGTATAATGTCAAATTGGTTCACACTTTTTAAAGTTGCCTAAGATCATCTCAAGAGTTTACATCACTTAGTCAACCGGACCAACGGGGCAAATTCTAGTTGTCATCATGCACGGTTCACGGTAAGCTCATCACATAAGACATTGACACCAATGACAAATAACACTCCACACTTTCGCTAGTATGTAATGTTTATCACAAGAGACTCAATTTGATACTTGACTAGTCACAACGAGATGCAAAAAGTTCACATAGTGCCTATGCAACTTCATTTGGCCTCATCGTAGCCGCACATTCATGTTTGTTCGATTGAGAGCACTATTCAAGTCAACGGTATTGATCAAAACCAATACTCAAATTGGCGAAAGAAAAGCGACATTCAAACACAAATAAGAGTGGCACAAATTCTTCGGAAGGGTCAAAATCATTTACAATTAAAAACACGGAGACACACGATCAAACATCCACAAGATACAGTGTAAAACATAATATAAAGCTCAAAACCCAAATAGATAAACAAAAGAAATATTCACAAAAGGAGGGCCTCACCCCACTACAAATAAAGTCATTTGTCCTAAAATGCAAACAAAAATATCCAAAAGTTAAAATAATGTAGGACAGAGAGGGAGGTAAAGAGGGGGTCATGTCTACACAGTCGCTTCATAGGTCTGGGCATCAGTGCTTGGTGCATCAATCTGAACTTGGGCATCAGTACCCGGGGTCACCTCAAAAGAAAAAGCAGTGCTAGATCCACTAGAATCTTTCATGGACGTCTCAATCAGCTATGTCTGGATCACCGATTGCATAATCATGTCCTTAAGGTCTGGCAAATCTCCATATATGCTCTCCTCTGTGTTCTCTATCATCTCCTCATCAGTCTCCGCATCCGACTCCTCAACGGTTGTGATATCCCTCTGTACCTCTCCAGTGGTAGCCTGAGAAATCACCGAAGTCTCTAGGGAATCAACATCATTAGCAGCCTCAAACAAGGTGGTGAAGTCTGTAGACTTGAGATAGTCCACCTCCTTCCTCAAATCTGCCACCTCGACTCTCAAAGTAGTGACCTTGGAGGTCTTCCCCTGCCTTCTCTCATAAGCCTCAACCCTCATAGTGAGAGTGGCAATAGAAATTTGGAGGGGAATCAACGCAGCAAGAATAGCAGCCTCAATCATCCAGGGAACAAACCTCTCTAGTTGGGTCGCTCTCACGTCAACTGAATGGGCTAGGTGTCCGATATTCAAGATCATCGCCTGAGTAATCTTGGCTGGCTGGGACAAGGTAGAGGTACCATGAGCTTGTGAAGAAGAGGAAGGGGCAGAAGTACCTGAAGGCTCGGAGGCCGGAGTAGGCATATATGCTTCTGCAGGTATCGCGTCTGTATCCACTTTCGAGGATGTGTCTACCGAAGCTACCCTCCTTCTGTCAGCCTCCTTATGAGTATACTCGGCCTCAATACGCCAGATGTCAGTGGAGGAGGAAGGTGTCAACTCAATGTCTCTCGAATCATCCCGGGGTACTCCGGCATGTCGGCACAGCTCTGTGATCAGTTTTGGGAATGGCAACAAAATCTTCCTTTGCTTTTCCCCCATGGATATCTCCTGCTCAATAGTGAAGCCCAAGTCTATGCGCCTTTTGGATATGATAGATCCAAGCTAGGCCGCTTTAGGATGGCGTAGAATGGACTCGTTCTAGGATGACATTATGGTTCTACTAATGAAGCCGAACCAGAAATGAGCAACAATATTCAAATCCTTATTCTCTATTGAAACTCCTACCTCGATCCACCTCGGGGTGGCATCTGAAACCAATGGAACCAACAATTCCTTCAATTCATCTAAGGACTGAGCGATAGGTAATCCATTATAAGGATGTGAGGAATGCAGAGATCCACCCAATACAATGGTAATGTACTCACTGCTACACCCAACCTCCTTGCCATATACCATGATAGACTACACCGGTCTGAACTCGCTCACCTTTCTCTTGCTCTTCGAGACGAAGTCACCGTAGGCTTTATAGAACTCCAGGAACCATGAAAGAATGTAAGGGCCTCAAGGCTTTGTAAACTGATCAAACCTATGGCAGTGGAGGGTGTCCCTCACATATGAGTACTTGCCTTCCAGGCCTTCTGTCGAGATCAACTTTTCCTCTAAGATGGTTCGTAAACCATCACCTTTTAACCGGATCAAAATCCTGGGAGGAGGAATGACATGCTACATAGGGGTTACAGGAGTTGCCTGAGCTAGCACTAAGTCTGCTTGTATGGTAGCAGGAGGAACTCTAGCTAAGTCGGGTTGAGATCTAGCCCGAATTTCATTCCACCGGGACTGCAAAGGCTGGTCATTCTCAGGCTCAGATAAAGCAACCTGGGAACCAGTATTCACCCTATCGTATATGGACCCCTTGCCCTTTCCTATGTCACCTGGAGGAGGCTCTTGTCTACCCTTCTTTGGAGGATTTGATACCCCTTCTGTTATAGTGATACCTCATACTCTTTTTCGGGTTGGCATGTCTATATTAGTCCTTACTATGTTTGCAAATCATCAGGAAAAAGTTAGAAAACATTCAATACCAAAACTCCAAAAAAAAAAATTGCAGACAGACTCGCCGATCCAGTCGGTGAGTCGCCGATCCAGTTGGCGAGTCACCGAATATCTTTGGCGAGGTAGATCTGGTTTGCTGAAGGGATTGGCTCAAAAATCTTAGAGAAATTTGTCAAGCCAGCAATGAGAATGCCTTTTGGCGAATCGCCGACATCATTCGGCTAGCCAGGATTAGCCCGCCGAAGGGGTGCAAACAAAGGGGGATCAAGAAGACTTTCGGTGAGTCGCCGAGTGCCTTAGGACACCTTAGGCTTCTAGCCAAAATTTACAAAACCCAACATCAAATAAAGCATGAAATTAAAGGCAAGATAGGGACTTTTGGCGAACCGTCGAGTGGTTCGGTGAGCTCGAACCAGCTCGCCAAACAACCCAACATGCCTACTTTTAACCCAACTTCTCGACTTCGACCCCGCAACCCCCGAAAACAAAATCAAAGCATGCACTAGTTAAATTAAAGTAAAACCCATAACACCCATCTCCCTGAGATACTCAGACTTCTCTCGGTTTTGCCAAATTTGGCCATTTTACGACATTTGCCCCGAAAAATAGCGTAACCCGCTATATCACTGGGCAAATAACATCATTTAGTACGAATAAGGGTTACTTAGACTTCACCCAACTAGACCCAACAACATGCAAGCACAACCCTACAAGATTTCATTCATTTTAAGGCACAAAATTACGGGAATCTAACATTAAAGGCATTATAGGAAAGATTATCAGATTAAAACAGGCAATTAAACATTCTAATCCTATCAAAGAGGCCCAGCATATAACAACACAATAAGATTATTTGCATACGAGTACAATTTCTCAAAATTAAACTCGGGGTTCGGAAAACCAACCTTGGATGCCGATTAAAATGATATTAAAATGCTAGGCGGCAATGTAATCCAAATCCGAGCACGAATGATTGACTAAAATACTCTAAAAGTTCAATAATATATAAACTAGAGTGCGGGTGTGAGTTTGCGAAGATAAAAAGTGAGGGAAAGTGAAAGAATTTGAAACTTTTGAACCTTTGGCCTTAAAACCGTCCAGTTCTCGCCCAGTCGGTGATGTTAGTCATGCTCGTCGACACACTCGGTGACACGCCGAGTTGTCACTTACCTCGCCGATTTTTACAGGACCTTTAGTTAATGTGGGATCCAAACAGCGGAGAAGATCACGATCGCCGAACTAGTCGGTGATTCACCAAGTTGCTCTTGGGCTCGCCGAGTTTTATAGACTCTAATTTGAAAATGTCTTGAGTCAAATAGCGGATCGATTTGGGAACGCCAACCTCTTTGGCGATGCACCGATTGGACTTTTCAGCTCGCTAACCTTCACTTTTCAAACACTTTCCACACTTCAACCTGCACAATCAACACACCATTATTTTTAAAACAAAATAAAGCAATAAAAGGGTCTTGGGTTGCCTCCCAAGCTCCATGACTCTCTTGGCCAAGATATCCAGCTGAGTCAGCAATTTGTCCAATTCTTGGTCTTTTTCTTCCTCATTGTTGGTCTTGGCCATGTGGTCAAGGAGGTAGACTGCTTTTGCATAAGCTATCTTGATGCTACTACCTGGAGAAAGTTGGTCAGCCACTATTCGATTTTCAGGGCCAAGACCTGTATCGAAGCATTCCAGAAGCGTCTTTTCTAAAATTTCATAAGTTGGGCATTGCTTCAAGAGAGCTTTAAACCGTTGCCACAACTCGTAAACAGACTCACCCTCTAATTTATTGAAACTTAGGATGTTAGCCCTAAGCATCATTATTTTCAGAGGGAGGTGGTCCATTTGTTCTCAATTACTGCCCGACATGCTCACCTCCTCTATTTCAAAGAACAAGCACACAAAACAAAACTAAAAGTTAAGTAAGTATCACTATAATTAACAAGGGCAAAATTCAACTTAACTAAAAATTCTCAAATAACACCATTCCCCGGCAGCGGCGCCATTTTGATTTGACATATCAAGACACTTCATCCAATACTAAGTGCCAACGATCGTGAGTAGTAATATAACCCAACCAAGGGTTCCAATCGTTCCCATAGGGAGTTGTTTGAGAATCAATAGCCAAGTGCAAATATGCTCAAGTCAATCATAGCTAAAAACATTTACAAATAAAGACATGGTTCAAGTTTGGGGTGACACAAGTTTCAAATAGCACAGGGGTTTTGGTTGTAATTAACAACTACAATAGTAAATAACAATAATTATAAGTATAGAGACGAGTTCTTTGGATGTAATTAGATTATGAGCTAAGGTAGACAACTGGGTAATCGCTATTGATAGTAAATAGTTGTAAATCAGTGAATAAGCTAGACTTTAGTGGGGGTAAACTTTCTCTCAAACAATCGACCCCAAATCAAATTGGTTACTCTCAAACACCAATAAGCAGCAATTAAGAACAGCCTTCGCTTTAGTCCATTCACTCTCTCGAGCTGAATGTGTGGAAAAGGGTTTAGGATTCATTCTCTCGAGCTAAACCCACGACAACCCAATATCCACAGACTATCAAATCAGTAATCTTGGTTTTAAAACCTCTCTCTCGAGCAAGCCAAAAACACGAAGGTAGAGTTGCATTTGCAACTACAACCTTTTAGATTAAGACACAATTACCGAATGAAATCACTTTTAAACAACATTTACACTATCAAATAACAATATCCAACAGCTAAATCAACACATAATCACAAACCAAGAATTGGGGTTTTAGCTAGACATAGTAAAAAAGTAGAAATCGATACCAAATCACATTTTCATCAACTGTGTATGATTTATATTCTCTTTACAAAGGTCTAAGATGAATAACCTTCAACACCCACTTCCAATTTGTTAGAAATGGAAATCTTCAAATCTTCAAAGCTAAAGAAAATATAGTCTCTAAACTCAGTTCTAAACTAGAAAACTTGAACAATATGAAAAATAGATTGATGAATGATATTAAACTAAAAATTCAAACGAGTATTTATAGTTGTCAAAAATGTGTTGCGAAGGTCCATTCAGCGCAATAAGTCGAGATCGCTGATTCACTCGGTGATCCGCCCTTTGGTCAGTTCTATCATCTGTTTGCTTTGGCCTTCAACAATTTCAAGTTCTGTAACTTTGGGCGATATTGCACTTCATTGCAGAACCATTTCGCCGACTGCTCTTTTTTAGCGCTGACTTGATTTTCTCCTTCAGGCCTTGGCACACTCAAACATTAGGCGAGATCATGGCCATTCGGCTACTCGCCCAATGGGTTAGGCGATCTTTAGGCCTTCTTTTCTTCATTCTTTCAGCTGCCTTGTTCCTTTTTACCCATTAGTGTCCATGCTTTGTTCCTCAATCCAAATACCTAATAATCAAGGATTTACATCAGTTATTGGCAAAAAATATGCATTTGTAGACACTAAATCTAATAATATAAAGCCCTAAATGTCTCCAAAATGTGGACTGATCAGGCTGCAGGGTTAATTTCTAAGCATGGGGTGATAAATTGGCACGTTAGACCATTTGGCGAGCTGGGTCGAGCTCGCTGACTCATTTATTGGTTCGCCTAACACCCTCTATAACTTTCGGCAACATGTATCTTCTCTCTACGTTCACTTGGCGACTCGCCGAAAGCCCCTTCTGATCGCCCTTATGCGCCCATTTTTCGATAATTGATCTCTAACTTTTGGTGAGCTACTTCTAGCTCATCGATTGGTGTCGACGATCCTCCGAATTACCCTGGACATCTCTGACCAATTTTGTGTTTTGAGAATTTTTGCACTGTAACATTCGGCGAGCATGACCAGGCTCGCCAAAGTGGTTGAGTGACTTGTCGATCGGTTAAGTGAGTCTTCCTGCAGTTTCTTTTCCGTATTTTTTCTTTAAAAAATTCTAACGTTTTTTACATTGTTTTGCAGGAATGTCTAGATTCAATGTTGCCAATATAGACCTACCGCACCAAAAGCAAGCACGCAGAGTTGTGATTAATGAGGAACCGACTACTTCCAGAGCAAAGGCTAAGCAACAACCTCCAAAGGGAGGTAAAGGCAAGGTCAAAGCGCTCGTTGTTGTGACACCGAAAGAGACTAGTTTAGATAGTGAGGTGGTTTATGAAACTCACCTTACTACCTCTGAGCCTGAGGATGATCAATTTTTATAGGAAAGGAGGGTGGAGCTGCTCTCAAAATCAATGAATGATCCATCTAGGATCCCAGTTCATCTGACGCCTACCTCTTCAGCTTCAGCTCTAGTGCCTTATCCAGCAAAGATAGTAGTTTAGGAACCACCTGTTCAGGGTCCTTCTCCACGGTCACTCAACTGACTAAAGGTCGAGGGACTGCGAACCATATTAGAGGCAAAGAGATTGTCTACCGATGGTGTGGTGGACAGACATTTAGAGGTGTGGGACACTCTCTGATTCCATAGATTAGAGGTTTTCACCAAACACTGTGGCCCATACATCCCTACTTGGGTCCGGGAGTTCTATAAAGCCTACAGTAACTTGGTATTGAAAGGGAAGAAGAAGTCCAATGCTTTCACACCGGTAGACTTCGTGATGGTCCGAGGGAAAAAGGTAAAATGCAGTAGCTCTGACATAAATGTTGTATTTGGGTGCTCTTCCGACTTTATGTGTGACTACCAGAGCATGATCAAGACAAAAAATCTGGATTATTTAAAAGGTTGGCTGGCACCCCTTCTCTCCGACATCACCTCGAGGTGGATTAAGGTAGTTGCGTCCATCGAGAAGAAGGACCTGAACATTGCCGCCAAATATTGGTTAGGTTCATCAGTAGTACAATTATGCCGTCTCAAAATGAGTCTATCCTCCATCACCTAAAGACAGCTTATCGTTGTTTCATCATTGCTAGGAAGATGTTTAATTTGTGGTTGATTATTTCGCAGTAGATTATAATGAGGGCCAAGTAGTGCCAGAGTTCTCTCCCATTTCTGATGTTTATCACCGAGCTGTGTTGATTGGCCCACGTTCCAAGAGATGAGCATAGGGTCACACCCACCTCTTCTACCGACATCCAGCGTATAGAGGTCAAGTACACGTGGGATGAGGCTGACAGGAGGAGGGCAGTCCCGATGGACACATCCCCGGAGGTTGATATTGACATGTTACTTATAAAGGTAGTCATGCCTACTCAAGCCAGTGGACCTTCAGGTTCTTCTAAATCCTCTCTTTCTGAGAATCTTGGTACTTCTACCGCACTCCCTCCCCCTAGATCTTATGTTGTTGTTGTTTTTGCTTCTCGGCCTTTAATCACCTAGGCGATGCTTTATAATATGGGGAAATAGGCCCAATCCGCTGATGTGTGTGCCTCCCAGTTAGAGGTCGCTATTCCTTGGATGATTATGAGGTCCATTGCTACTGTGTTAGCACCCCTCAGAGTCAGATTCATGGCCACAAGCTGGCCCTAGATGCTCTTACTGTGAATGTGGCCAGGGCACCACAGATGCTGTTACGACCTTGAAGGTCGACCTTGTGGGGCTGCGTAGATATGTGGATGAGCTGAAGTCCACTATTCTGTCTATGATTTTTGGCACTGTGGAGATCTCCCGAGTTCCCGAGCACTGACATTCTAGCTTGTTTTGATGTTTCTTCGACTACTACCATAGATGAGACTAGAGTTGATGACGCTGATGCCAAGTCCGAGGCTGAGATAGATGAGGAGTAATTGGGTGATCGTGAGGAGACAGTATATGAGGACTTGGTTGACTGCGAGGGTGCTATGTATGAGACTGCTAGACAGGCATCGCTCCGAGATACTTCAATGGTAGGCTCTAGTGGAGCTAAGGATGTTGAGATACCGGGTACTGATGCCCCGACAGTTGGAGTGACTGATATTAATACTTCACCCAGACCTAACCTGGCAGGATGGCTATTTTTACCTTTCTCTGTATTAATTTATTGACTATTTTTGTTTCATTTGCATTTGAGGACAAATGTGTATTTTGTTGGTGGGGTGAGGTATTTCCATACCAACATATATATCTTGGTTTATCAAATTACGATTGTTGATAAATTGTGGCCCATGGTTGTGAACCAAGTTAAAAAAAATTGCCACTTCTTTTGTGAGTGATCGTGGCTGTTTTTATGCAAATTTGAGTGTTAGTTGTTGTCACGCCCAAAACTCGAGGGGTGCAACTGGCTCCTAATGCCAAAACACATGCCCGAGCCGACCCTGCTGAATCATTTGCTACTAGCTCATGGCAACCACACGCATTCAAGAAAACAAACAAGTATATCTCGGCTTAAAACTAAGCCCTCGGCCGGCAACGCCCCTGTCAACTGATCTATAAAAGAAACAACTACTCCCAAGAGATCCTATAAATAAATAGCCAACTAGCACAGAAGTCCTGATTGGGCCGTC
>NW_006239151.1:9750-11201 GCF_000226075.1 Solanum tuberosum | reverse complement strand
GGCAATAGACTATGATGAGGTATCCTGCTATACTGGAATAATCTGATAAATCAATCAAGGATAAGATAAGTGTATTGACCTGCTCCTAAATCTAAACTTATCAAAAATAATAAAACAACAACCTAAGCAAGCTCCCATAAGCTCGGCAGGTCCAAACAGCACACAAGACCACCTATTTAGGCCCCATTAGCCCGAAAGGTGCTAATCAACCTATATACCCCTATCGGTAGTCCACTAGCCCTGTAGGCGGTCACATAGCCCTCTTAGGTATTAATATAGTCCAGTAGGCAGCACATAGCTCTCTTAGGCATCAACATGGCTTATAGACAACACATAGCCCTCTTAGGAAACAACATGGCCCTGTAGGAAGCACATAGCCTTCTTAGGCGTCAATATAGCCCTGTAGGCAACTCATAGCCCTTCTAGGCATCAATATAGCCCCGTAGGCAACTCATAGCCCTTTTAGGCATGCATATAGCCCTGTTGGCAGAACATAGCCCTTTTAGGAAATAGATCACATTCCTGCATCTAACCACAATAGGCCCAAGGGCAACAATAACAATCCAATCGCTAAAAGCGAGCAATTTAGTTATAAGCAACCCATACAAATAGCCTCTAAGTCATGTCCAACATAGGGACGCTACTAACTGAATAAGAATCCCGACAAGGGGGATTATATCAACTCGAGCAGCCAACAATCAACAATAATGGCTACAAGTGTAACAAGGATAACAACCCAATTACATTGCTCCTAAGTTTTAAGGAAACATGACGTAAGTAGGGAATACCCTTAACATTCATTTCCAATGAACTCTCGAAAGACCGTAGTTCCTTCACGAAAGTGGTTCCTTATGTCCTAAGCTACGCAAACACTATATATACACAACTGGTACACACCTATACACAATTCAGAATTAATCTTAAATCATCAGATTTGCCATATTGCCCCAGCTTGTTGAAACGTCCGTAGAAATTCATAAAAACAACCATAAAAGGGTCCCGAGATGATTACCTTAGTTAACCAAGTGTAAACCTTGAAGAAGCACCATTAACTACAAATTGATATCTTAAAAAACCAGCTCCAACGCAGCAAACAGAAGGGAAAAATGATTGCCACGTGTAGGTATTACGTTTCTAGGCATGGGGGCAATGTTTAATGGTAGAAATCATCAAAAACTAACATTCATCATGCTAGAATTCTATAGGAACCCACTCTCAAGCTTTCTCTCTGGTTTGGAAGTGAAATGAAATGTTTTCATGGCTTAAAACGTTAAATAAGTCGACATACCATATTTTTTACCCGACCCAGATTCTGCCCCGTCAGTCCCTAGTAAAACCCTTTTTACTCTGATGTCGGTTTGATACGGGGTTTTGTCGTTGCAAACTAGAATAGTAGGACTTCGATTTAATGGGTGATAGGACTTCTAACTCTCTATATATTGGGAGAAAAG
>NW_006239151.1:9101-9605 GCF_000226075.1 Solanum tuberosum | reverse complement strand
GGCAGTCCCTAGTAAAACCCTCATAACTTTTTGCTCTGATATCAGTTTGATACGGGGTTTTGTGCGTTGCAAACTAGACTCGTAGGCCTTCGATTTAATGGGTGGTAGGCCTTCTAAGTATTTATATATTGGGAGAAAAGATCCAAGACATTTGACCCAAATTTTAGAGAAATCTTTAAAAAGGAAATTACCATAACTTTCGCCAACTTTTATTTTGCCACTTTCTTAATTTCAAACCATGAGATACAACCCTTGAACACTTAAAATATGACATACCACATCATTTTTAATTTATTACTCACTCTCCTTGTCTTTCCACGAAGATACGAGTTAATTTAGACTTTTTAAAAAGTCGGGGTGTTACATCCTTCCCCCCTTAGAATCATTCGTCCTCGAATGAAAAAATAAATTTGAGTCACGTGTTTAAGTCCTTAGGAGTTTCCAAAATTTAGGCAGAGTATCCTTTGGCATTGTCACTATCCAGGAACCTAAAATGCAAAAAGT
>NW_006239151.1:8234-8917 GCF_000226075.1 Solanum tuberosum | reverse complement strand
ACCCTGGGTATGAAACAAGTGAGGATATTTGGACCTCATGCCATCCTCAGCTTCCCAGGTCACCTCTTCTCTATTCTTGTTTCTCCACAATACTTTAACCGAAGCCACCTCTTTGGTCCTCAATTTACTAACCTGCCGATCTAATATGGCAACTGGAGTTTCCTCGTAGGACAACTCCTCTATGATCTGAACATCCTCAACTGGGACAACCCAAGAAGGGTCTTGCACTTCCGTAGCATAGATACATGGAAAACCGGATGAACAGATTCTAGCCCCGAAGGCAATTGTAATTCATAAGTCACTTGTCCTACCCTCCGAAGGATCCGGTATTGCCCAATGAATCTTGGACTATGCTTTCCTTTTTTGCCAAATCTCATAACTGATACGCTCAAATTACACCTCCCTACAGAAGTACAAGCGATCGTTATCAAGTAAAGAACCCAACTTGTAGGTTGGGGTCGATCCCACGAGGAAAATGGTTTAGACTTTACTTTAACGAACAATTATATTCAATTAGTCAAATTACTTCCAGAAACAAGTAATGAAAAGGGGGGTGTTGGGAAACAAATTGTAAGAAGTCAGTAAGTAATCAGTAAACAAAAGTCAATTTCGGTTGTTATCAAGATGAGAAAATTAACTAGGGTATACGTGTTCACCACAAGCTCATAACGCAGTAATTCTAG
>NW_006239151.1:0-6339 GCF_000226075.1 Solanum tuberosum | reverse complement strand
ACCTGCCGATCTAATATGGCAACTGGAGTTTCCTCGTAGAAAAATTCCTCTGTGATCTGAACATCCTCAACTGGGACAACCCGAGAAGGGTCTCCTACGCAATAACTTAATTTTGGTTGTTATCAAGATAAGAGAAATAACTAGGGTATACGTGTTCCCCACAAGCTCATAACACAATAATCCTAGTAACAGCAATCCTTTCCTAGTGTATTACATGCAAAGTGAGAAGTTAGGTATCTCTAAATCCTTGGTCCTGCATCTAGAGAATTTCACCCCGCACCTTGGTCCGGCTACGTGTGTATAATTTACTAACCCTTACCTTTACCTCATATTAGACATCATAATCGATGGTTGGCTTAGTTATTACTTCGCACCAATCGACACTAGCCTATTAGATAGTATCACACTAAATCTGTAACGACCCGCTAAGTCGTTTTGAGAACTAGGACTATTTTGATTTTTCCCGAAACTTTTGAATGGGAAATTTTAAATTATTCAGAAACTACGAGTAATCAGTTGATGAATATTTAGCAAATAATTAATATAGTTAATAGTTAGTGGGCCAAGTCCATAACCACTTCATTTAATACCATTTACCCTTGACCCATATAATTAAAATAGATTAGTGGGGTTTATTTTAGAAAAGAAAGTAAAGGAGCAGTAACTGACCTGTGCGGCGGTCGAACATAGAACAGAGAGGAACAAAGTGCTCCAGGTAAGGGTTATTTATCATTCTCATCAGGAAAGGAAATTGTTGATTTGAGATGTGTCATTAATTGTTATAAATATTTTGGTACAAGGAAATTAAAATAAGTGTGCAGGTATCTACTGAAGTAGTAGTAATCTTCTCGCCTGGTTAAAATTTAAGAACCATAGGTTGTATGTTTGGTTGTATAGGTATAGGCCACCGTCATCTATTATTAAATTGTGAAAGGTATATGCCATTATTATTAGTTAGTCAGTTGTTGTTGGAAAGGAATTGGAATGACAACTTGGGTGCAATTGATTTTAAAAGAATAAGGTGTTAGTTGAGTGGATTATCATGCCACACTGACGGCTAAATGTTTGAGGGTATATAATAAGGGAATTATGGTATAATTATTAGAGAGGATTATAGTGTTATATCAACAATTTGATGGAATCATGACTTTTATTCTTGGTTTCTGTAGCTTCAGTATGCGAGGAAATTCTTTAATATACATTTAGTTCTTAATATCATTTGGGTACTGTCATCTTCCTTTATGTGTTATGGTTATTTATCCAAAACAGAAGTACAATAGTATGAATGTTTATGTACCCGTTTACTTATGAATAATGTAAAATTTATAGATTGGGAACTTTCAGAAGTTTTACGAAAGGAAAGGGTGAAATCTTGAGGATTCGTGACACGTGTTTGGCATTCAAGGTATGTTAAGACTTTTAGACTTCGTTGGAGGACGTTTTCCTAATTTTAAAAGATTAAAAAAAATGGAATAGACAATGGGTAAGGGCAAAAGATGGGGGGTCTCGTACCAATGATGTGACAGGCATTGGTACGAGTACTAGTGTTATAAAGGGAAAGTTTATTACTATAGAATGCAGATTTAAATCTAAGAATGCCAAAGCATATGGGCATTAGCTGATATATTATTGACTGATTATTTTGTGTGATTGTGTTCTTATTTGAACCTGTATACTTGTGATGGTTGAGGTGGTTATGTATTATGCTGATATTTGATTGAGATGCATCATCACTCCCCTTTATTTGAGATTATATTATGCACATGCATTGACATGAGATTGAGTATAAGTTGGGCACGTGGAGATCGTCCGTGCTGGGGATGGTGAGATGTTAAGATTATATTTTGGGCACGTGGAGACCGTCCGTGCGGAAATTGTTTGATTTTATGATAGTGCGTTGAGATTGTCCGCACAGACACGTGGAGATCGTCCGTGTCGGTATATGGACCTCGCGAGTCCCCCATGGGTCATGAACTCTCGATGTATTTTCGAGGAGTATCATGTATATACAGTTGAGAGAGTACTTGGCATTCTGAGGCATATCATTTCATGGTGTCACATTGCACTGCATCTCATTACATCATTTATTATTGTTGATTATGTACTTTTTTGGTGGTTGTACATTATGTGAAGTTTGTTTATCCTTATTTTGATGAAACTTGACTAGTAAGTGTACTATAGACTTGTATAAGTAAAAGACTTATTTTTATTATTTAAACTCATGTCACTACTTCTTCGTTGTCGGTCTATGAGATATACTGGGTACACGTGGTTTCGTACTCATACTACACTTGTTGCACTCTTTTGTGGTGCGGATTCGATTTCGAGTACGAGCACATCTCGTGGAGCTTTTTGAGTCTGAGCTTGGAGTATCTTGGAGTTGTGGTGAGCTGCTTGGCTGTTCCGTGGCCCACACCTCCCTCTACCTTTTATTTATTTTGTTATTCTAGTATTCAGACAGAATACCCCTTATGTTTAGATTTGTCATTTAGTTTCAGACTTGCATCATATTTAGAGGCTCTTGTACTTATGACACAAATTCTTGGGTAGTATTTTAGCTTTCCGCATTTCATATTTATAAAGAACTTAGTGTTGGAAATTTTAATCGTTGTTTACCTTTTAACCTCGTTAGTTAATCATACTTGGTAATTATGTTGGGTTGGCTTACCTATTGGTTGGGAACATAGGTGCCATCACGACTTGTGAATTTGGGTCGTGACAGTTAACTATTTTAGTTTTGACTTGATTCCAACAACTAAATCCACTAACTAATCGACATTACTTATTTTAACATATTTAAACAACTTAATAACTTTTTAATGTTAACTAGTTTAGTGTTGACTTAATTCCAACAACCAAATCCACTAACTAAACAACATTATTTATTTTAACCTATTTAAACGACTTAACAACTTTTTAGCGTTAACTAATTTAATTTTGACTTAATTCAAACAACTAAATCCACTAACTAACCGACATTATTTGTTTTAACTTATTTAAACATCTTAACAACTTTTTAACGTTAACTAGTTTAATTTTGACTTAATTCCAACAACTAAATCCACTAACTAATAGACATTGCATATTTTAACATATTTAAACAACTTCACAACTTTTTAATGTTAACTAGTTTAGTGTTGACTTAATTCCAACAACTAAATCCACTAACTAATAGACATTGCATATTTTAACATATTTAAACAACTTCACAACTTTTTAATGTTAACTAGTTTAGTGTTGACTTAATTCCAACAACTAAATCCACTAACTAAACGACATTATTTATTAAAACTTATTTAAATAACTTAACAACTTTTTAACTCAACTAGTTTAGTTTTGACTTAATTCCAACAACTAAATCCACTAACTAAACGACATTATTTAATCTAACTTATTTAAACAACATAACAACTTTTTAACGTTAACTAGTTTAGTTAGGACTTAATTCCAACAATTAAATCCACTAACTAAACGACATTATTTAATCTAACTTATTTAAACAACTTAACTACGTTTTAACGTTGACTACTTTATTTTTGACTTAATTCCAACAACTAAATCCACTAACTAAACGACATTATTTAATCTAACTTATTTAAACAACATAACAACTTTTTAACGTTAACTAGTTTAGTTTTAACTTAATTCCAACAACTAAATCCACTAACCAAACGATATTATTTAATCTAACCTATTTAAACAACATAACAACTTTTTAACGTTAACTAGTTTAGTTTTGACTTAATTCCAACAACTAAATCCACTAACTAAATGACATTATTTATTTTAACTTATTTAAACAACTTAACAATTTTTTAACGTTAACTAGTTTAGTTTTGACTTAATTCCAACAACTAAATCCACTAACTAATCGACATTACTTATTTTAACATATTTAAACAACTTAACAACTTTTTAACGTTAACTAGTTTAGTTTTGACTTAATTCCAACAACTAAATCCACTAACTAATCGACATTACTTATTTTAACATATTTAAACAACTTAACAACTTTTTAACGTTAACTAGTTTAGTTTTGACTTAATTCCAACAACTAAATCCACTAACTAAACGACAATATTTATTTAAACTTATTTAAACAACTTAGCAACTTTTTAACTTTAACTAGTTTAGTTGACTTAATTCCAACAACTAAATCCACTAACTAAACGACAATATTTATTTAAACTTATTTAAACAACTTAGCAACTTTTTAACTTTAACTAGTTTAGTTTTGACTTCATTCCAACAACTAAATTCACTAACTAACCCACATTATTTATTTTAACTTATTTAAACAACTTAACAACTTTTTAACGTTAACTAGTAAGCACTCACGAATATCAGCAACACATAAGATCAAGTTCATCAAATAGAGGTAATCAAATATCAAGTACTTTCCAACCACCAATAAAACACATAATCATCAAGAATGAAGGATGTCATGAGATGCAATGCAATATGACACCATGAAATGATATGCCTCAGAATACCAAGTACTCTCTCAACTGTATATACATGATACTCCTCGGAAATACATCGAGAGTTCATGACCCATGGGGGACTCGCGAGGTCCATATACCAACACGGACGATCTCCACGTGTCTGTGCGGACGATCTCAACGCACTATCATAAATCAAATAAATTTCGCACGGACGATCTCCACGTGCCCAAATTATAATCTTAACATCTCACCATCCCCAGCACGGACGATCTCCACGTGCCCAACTTATACTCAATCTCATGCCAATGCATGTGCACAATATGACTTCAATAAAGGGATGATGCATCTCAATCAAATATCAATATGATATGTAATCACCTCAGCTATCACCAGTATACGGGTTCAATAAAGCACACAATCACACATAATAAATCAAGTCAATAATATATCAACTAATGCCCATATGCTTTGGCATTCTCAAATTGCAATCCGCATTCTATAGTAATAAACTTTTCCTTTATAGCATTGGTACCCGTACCAATGCCCGTCACAAACAATTCTCAACACATCACACATAAACAATTAATCACATTGCCTTTTATAACCCCCTTTTCATCATTAGAATTAATCAACGTAGACAAGTTAACCCATCACCAAGTCTCATTACCCCCAAACACATATTACAAGGAAATACACGAATTCCATACACTTAACAAGGGTTTAGAAATTCACTTGCCTCTAATAACCGAACAATCACTCCGAGACTTGAGCCTTCTCTTTTCGTTGAGCTTCCAAATCAATGCAATCTATTCCAGTACATATTCACAATAAGATTTCAAAACCAACAACACTCACATTATTATAGGTTTAGACTAGACCCAAAAACTCACCAAATTTATAATCAAGTTCCTAAGTTTCAAGCCTAGGGTTAAGTCCCAACTTCTTTCCAATATCATAAATCTAAGGGTATTCACATAATACCATACACATAACACTTAATTACATGTACCAATATATCAAAACTTGAATCCTAATATAATAACCAAAAATATAAATTTACACCAGACTAACTTAGGAACAGTAACGTGGAAGAATTGATCTTTTTCCTGGTTTTTGACACACTCTTTTTCCAACCAATGATTGGCTCATTATGGCCAATCACTGGCCCACATATGCCTATTCATTTAACCCCCCCATACTCGCCTTAAAATTCCTAAAACAAAACTCACGAATCACTTTAACAGCCTACATCCATTCACCTTAATTTCCATCCAATGTTTCAATCATATACTTTAATTATTTTATCTATTATCGCCTTCTCTAATGCCAACCACAAATTTATCCTCACCTAGCCTCCAAATACCCCACTACGAATGACACGTTAAATAAGAAGGAAGCATTAATTACTCAGGCAAATCAAATTCTTAAAGTCATACAACATACCATTTATCCCATAATTAATTAACTAAAAGTAATTACGATAATTTGCACTACGAATTGTTACCTGCAGATCGCTCTTTCCTTCCCTCTCTCGTGCGTCTGTTAGGTAAAGTTTCTGCCTTTTTCTTTTTCTAAATTAGTTGTTTATTAAAACTGACAAACCCACTAACCTTTTCTTTTTAATACATGGGCCTAATGGTATAGAGTCTTAAATAAATGATTAATTTAGCCCATTAACTATCGATTAATTCAATTATCTCAAATTACATATCAATTAATTAACTCAAGTTAAACGAATAGTTCAAAATTCTTAAAATCAATTTCACTGACTGATCATGAATGACTCGTGGCAACTACCGGGAGGGGTAAAATGGTAATCTGACAAAAATTTCAAAAAAATACATTTCGGGTCATTACATTAACGTTAACTAGTTTAGTTTTGACTTAATTCCAA
>NW_006239150.1:1068603-1069887 GCF_000226075.1 Solanum tuberosum | reverse complement strand
CCATGAGGATTGGAGATTCTAGTAGCGAGCAGTCAGTTGCTATGGCCGATACGCCTCCATTGACTCAGTATTTTGTGCATCCTGATGTATCACCCTCGTCTACAGCTACACCTAGTACTACACCACATGATACGATGCCTGCTCTAGCTCCTGGTCAGAAGGACAGACTTGGTAGAGTCATGATTGAGCCGGATGGATCATCGTAAATTTGTTTTGTTATCTATTTGTTAGTTTATTTTATTTATTTCTTATACCTTAATATATTATTCATGAACTAACATATTTATTATCTGTTTTGCAGGTGGCATCCTACAAAGGATGCTGCTCGGGCATTAAAAGATTGTGTTAGAAAACTCTATACACAGGCTTATCACTCTTGGAGCGAGATTCCAAACAGTATACGTCAGGCGATGTTTAATAACTTTAAGGTATATATTTCTTAGTTAAGTTTACTATACTTTACTTTTTTTTACTATCGATTTAATTAACGTTATTCAAAAAACATTCAGACTATGTGTACTTGGGAGTCGAGGTACAATTTGGTCATTGGACCACATTTGAGAGGAAGGCATCCACCAGATTGTCTAGCTGGCTAAAGAGCGTTCGGGATAGTGGTGAACGTCTCGATTGGATGTTGCCTCATGTTTTTGATGAATTGGGTCAGTATTGGAACACAAACAAGTTTAAGGTAATATCAGATCATGCCAAAATGGCTAGAGGCAGTCTTAAAGGTGGCTCGTTGCACACCGGAGGTGCAAAGACGGTTGGAACAATTGCACGAGGGATGGTAAGTTCTAATTCAAACTTTTAAATAAATAATTAGTTGATACATATATATCGTTATAAATTTCAGTTTTTATTTATAGGAAAAAGAATTGGGATGCACTCCCATTGAACCAGAGATTTTCAAGAAGACTCATGTCAGGAAGAAAGAAAATGAGTCAGATTCGGATGTGTGGATGGAGGAGAGGGGCGAACGAACTTATTTAATATGAATAATATATATCAATAGTGAATATATTTATGATATGTATAAATATTAATGTCAATTTTTATATTTAATATGCAGAATGACTTTCATAAGTACGTCGCTGAGAATCTAGATAGTTCAGTTCAATTGACACCTGAACTGTCCACTCAGGTTTGGAAAGAAAAAGTGGTGGGGGGACACACAAGGGTAGATGATATGGTCTAGGCTCTCGAAACGATGTTAGACGACTTCAGTCAGGCTTAGAAGGTATTGGATCGTCACGTCAAGCCGAGGCACTTGACGGTGTTCAGATT
>NW_006239150.1:1067790-1067951 GCF_000226075.1 Solanum tuberosum | reverse complement strand
ATGCTCAAAAAGGACAAATATAAATAATAAATGTGAGAAAATAATGATTAAAGTGGTAGGGGGGACACACAAGGGTAGATGCTATGGTCTAGGCTCTCGCAACGATGTTAGATACCTTCAGTCAGGCTTACAAGGTATTGGATCGTCACGTCAAGCCTAGG
>NW_006239150.1:1066796-1067709 GCF_000226075.1 Solanum tuberosum | reverse complement strand
AAGAGTAGCTGAACAAGAAAGCATGAGTGAGACTGTTTAGCAAATCAAAGAACAAGTGATGAACCTCGCTCGTCGACCTACTACTTCGGCTCCCGATGACACCGATGATGAGAGTGATGAGGATGATTATATAGATCTCACTCCCTAGTTTAGATCTCTCGACATTTATGAACTTTTTAAAATTTTGAAATGAATTTTAAAAGACTTTATAAGTCTTTAATTTATGATTTAGATACTTTTGAATATTTATTTTAAGTTTGTTGTTTTATGTTTTTGTTTAGATTGTTTATAATTGTGTGTGTTTGATTAGGCTGAATAGTGTAGAATTGAACTGAATTGCATTTGCAGGTGGGCAGCAGAAGCTGCGAGCTGCTACTGTCAAATATATTGCAGAAAAAGTGACGGACTACGTCGCCTTTTAGAAATAAAAAAATGAAAATAAAAATAAAACGAGGGAGTCCGTCGCTTTTTAAAAAAAATTAAAAATAGAAAAAAAGTAAAAAAGAGACGCAGTCCGTCACTTTTTGAAATGCGACGCCGTCCGTCGCTTTTTAAAAAGCAACGGAGGTGACTGCGTCGTTTTTCCGTCGATTTTGACCAAAAAAGCGACGCAGTCCGTCGCTTCTGGCCGTCGTTTTTTGACAATTTTTTAGTAGTGACTTACCTAAGTTAAATCATTAATCAAACTTAGAAAATTAGAGCGTAAGAGGAGAAGAGAAGTCAAGAACCCTAGTTCAAGAATGCAACAAGTTTTCTTCAGTTCCAGCCCAGAAATCAAAGGATTTCTCCGTGGAATTCATCACCAAGTACGTGGAATTTCACTAGTGGGTTCCTTTCGTCCATTGGGTCCCTAGAATTCAGTCAGTTTCTTGATTCCCTTATTATGAATAGACCTAGGGTTTCTAGAATTACA
>NW_006239150.1:1053357-1064962 GCF_000226075.1 Solanum tuberosum | reverse complement strand
GTTCAAATTCTAAGTTCAACTTCAATAATAATTCAAACTAGTCCTAAATTCAAAATTCAAACTAGTCTTAAAATCACAAATTCAAACTAGTCCTAAAATCCCAAAATCTAACTAGTACTAAAATCCTAAATTCAAATTAGCTAGCTATTCCTAATCCCAAATTCAAACTATTAGTCCTAAAATCTCAATAATAATTCAAATCTAGTTAGTCCTAAAATCTGAAAATCAAAATAATACACAAATTCAAACAACTCCTTAAATACCCTAATTCAAACTAATCTTACAATCCCAAAATCAAGAAATACCGAAATTCAAACAAATCCTAAGATACCCTAATTCAAACTAACCCTAACATTAAAATTTTCAATTCACAATCAAGAAACACAAACTAACAATCACATAATCCCTAATTCAAACTAACAATCAATAAATACAAAATCAATAAACTAATTACAATTAAATAACTAACAAAATCAAATAAATAAAAATAGTTGAATTTTTTTTATAATTAATAAAACCCTAACCTTAAAGGAGAAGGAGAGAATGAAGAGAGAGGGGAAGGAGGCGGCAACTCTTGACGGACGGACGGACGGCGGCTGCAGCTCCTCGCGGGCGGATCGACGGCGGAGTGGAGAGAAGGAGAGGAAAGGATTTGAAAAATGAGAAATGGGGGAAAATCGCGTCTGTATGTAGCAGATATTTAATGAAAAGTGACGGACAACGTCTCTAAGTCCGTCGCTTTTCATTAAATAGTTGACCAAACAATTTGATCAAAAAGCGATGGACATAGAGACGCTGTCCGTCGCTTATTTAAAATATTTGACCAAGAAGCAACGGACATAAAGATGTTGTCCATCGCTTTCATAAAAAAAAAAAAGTAAAAAAAAAAATTCAAAGCGACGGACGGCGTCACTATTGTTAAATTTATATATAATTATTTTTAATTAAAAGCGACGGACAACGTCTATATTTATATTAAATAAATAATTATTAATTTTATATATATTTGGCGCAAAAATCCGCGGAAAAAAACGACGGACTAAGAGATGCTGTCCGTTGCTTTTTGTAAAATAATTTTAAAAATAATTATTTTTATTAAAAAGCGACGGACAGTGTGACAAATGGCATCGCTTTTTGGAGCGACGCCGTTCATCGTTTTTTAGTAGTGTAACTTGCCCTTGAGAAGTTATACTTACTTCATGTCCAATAATATCATCCATAGCTCTACAAATCATTGAGAATGCTCTTACAATCAAAGGCTCATTCATTAACCATTCATAAGTTTGTTTGGGTATAAATTCCTCCATACCAACCAAGGAAAAAGTTGTTGCCATAAGACAGCCAGAGCTTACAAGTGCATTCTCCAAGTGCTCTTCACATTTTGGAATATAGCCAGCATCTAACCATTGGGCTTCCTTAAAATAGGCACTCACCAACTTCTTCATCTAAAAAGAATTAATTAGAAGTAATGTTAGCTAGATAATAATTAAGTCCCAAAAGTATTCATTTATTTTTTTGAATTATACATAGGGGAGGGGAATGGGGAGTGGTTAAAGGAAATTCATTATAACGTGGGAAAATCAAGTTGAAAATTCAAACAGTCATCCAATTCGACTACTAAAATTCAGCATATTACTTAACTAACATATATTTGTGGTTGGTTAAGCAATAATATTACCTCATGTTTTGCAAAGTATAAACGGTCTGATTTACATTCTTTGGCCAATACTTGTTCCATTTCACTATAAACGTCTAGAAGGCCTTCATAAGCAGGTCTCAAATATGGTGCGATTGAATCAATTGCACTGATATCCCATCTAAAAATTACAAATAAATCGATTTAGTTTATGTCTTGTACATTAATTTCACAATAACAACATAAATACATGCTTAATTTTTCATATTCATTAATGAGGGATTGTAAAAGAAAGTTAATTTACTTATAAAGTATTTGTTTTATACGTTTGGATTGCATCGGTGAAAGGTGCAAGTTCATCGAGTGTTCCATAAGCATCATATGTATCATCAATGATAGAGCTCATCTTTAGTACTTTAGTCCATCATTGTTCTAGCACGATTGTATTTAGGCTCAAAATACATTCCTAGTATCCAAAAATAACACTCAACCGTCTCTTACATAGGACAATATTTTGTTTGCAAAATCCAAATCTTTCCACCACCTATATCATAAGATCGTGGATTTAAATAATATATAATTGTATCATATATGAAGGATGTACATACATAGATCAAATTATATAGATATCTTTATACCTTGTAAACTCACTAAGCTCTCTTTGGTGCATCTTTTGTAGCATGTTGAAATCCAATTTTGCAAATTTCAAAAGCAAATTGTCACGTGCATCATTGTTTTCGTAAATGGATATGTATTTCCTAGCTCCCATTCTTGTTGCGTCTTATGAATAGGGTGGCTTAAGGTTTCAGTAATTTGAAGCTTAAGCGAGTCATTGCTCCAGTTGGAGAGCATGGATTCGAGATAAGTGGTAGTAAAGGTAACAGCTTCTTCAAGAATTTCCTCCCGTGTACTCTCAGATGTATTGCTTCATGTAGACTCAATAATCCTTGAACATTATTAGTAAGGCTCTCTTTGAATTTTCCATCATGATCTACGAATTTCTTGAAGACATCTGCGGATTAATTAATAGTGTCGTCTTTTGTTGTTAGAAAATAGAAAGAAATTTAATTTGTTACAAGTCGTAACTAGACATAAACCTTAATTCGTAAGAGTTTTTTGCTGCAATTTTTTTTTACTCTGGTACTCTTTCCGTTCCAATTTATGTGATATACTCCCTCTGTCCAATAATAGTTGTCAACTATTGACTTGGTACACACCTTAAAGAAACTATAAATAGAAGGGTAATTTTACTATATCACCCGTTGAATATAATAAATACAATGTCTTGAAAAATGTAATAGAGAAATGATTATAATTAATGATAAGGAAGCAAATGTAAAATTATCCATTAATTTCATAAAGTAGATAAGTATTGTTGGACATCCCAAAATAGTATAATGGACAACTATTATTGGACGGAGGGAGTAATTTTATTTGGCACAAAATTTAAAAAAGAAATGAATATTTGAAAAACGTGTACATGTGATAGCATTTGTGTGGCATAATATTTAATTTGTATTGTTATAAAAACTTAAATGCAAATTGTTATTCAACATACAATAACATTATATACCAAGCTAATCGGAAATTGATTTTTATTGTGACTTAACAAATGCAAGGACAGAGCATGTTTACCAGAAGAGATGTAATGTCCTTGTTGCCTTAGCAGTCGAAAACGAAGAGAAACAACGTGAAGGTTGTCATCATTCTGTTGGAGACGCATCAAAAATGTTTAGAATGGATGTTTCAATTTCATTATGAAAATGATATGCCATTCTCAGTCGTTGAATTGTGTCTATCAACACAAGTTTTTGAGTGCTATTGTCACAAGTTTCAACCAACATTTTCCTGAATATCTCTTTTAACTCATCAACTTCAACCTTTTCTTGGCTACTTATTTCCTGCAGGACATCCAAAATTCAGCATTACTTACTATAATTGATTTCAAGTTTAAAACGTGTTGTGGTTGTAATATTTCTCTAGTACTTCTTAGACAAAAATTAAGCAACAATATAACAAACAAATAGTATGTGTTAACTCACAGGAGTATAAGAAAGGAAATGATAACCCCAAATAAAGCTTGAGACCTCTGAAATTTCAACCAAGACCACTCCTAGACCTAAAATCATTCTTTGGATCCAATGAAATTGTCAGAAATCTAATCCGAGCATTCTGAATCCCAAATGTTGACTAAAGTCAACTCAAAGACTAAACTCTCAATAATTTCCAACTTAGGACCTCAAATCCACGAAAATACTTTGAATTTTAAACTGGCAACTCTCCTTGGTTAATTTCGACATTCCAGAGTTGACGGAATAGATGAATTTTCATTCCGAGAGTCGAAACTCCAAAAGACATCGAAAATCACTTTTTGAACAAATTTTAGCCTTTCAAACTTCCATAATTTTCATAATTCATAACTTTTCATTCAAAACTCGAAACCAGTTTAAAAATCAATCAAAACAACTCGGGATCAATATCGGGAGAGGTAAAACGATAATTTTATTAAAAAATTCAAAAAGGACCTTCCGAGTCATTGCAATAGCTATCTTAGACTCCCCTCCATTTTTTGTGTTAATTTATAGAGTTTATCTAACTTTACCATAAGATGTTGTATTAAGATTGGTATGCCAAATTCCAAGATGTAACATTTTCATATCAATGATCATTGGAGACAGTTTAATTAAAAAAACACTGAACACCTGAAGCATGGATAATTTAATTTGGGAATCCAATATTGGCTGAGATAGTTCCTTCTTTGATATCATGTAAAATTAGGTTGTGTGCTTAAGTCGCACTCCTAAAGCTAGCTCAAAAGAATAGGATTGTCCAAGCCTTATAAGGAGGCAACCCATCTCATTACCATCACTGCAAGAATTTTTCATTCTTCAACAATATCATCGTTAGTGAACGAATTCAGTTTTATGATTAATTTCATTACGAGTGGTACGAGATAATAACTTAAAATATTTACGAGTCATGATCAGTGCTTCTAGTTGACTTTTTTTTGTAATCGTCGTTTAGTTTGATTGTATCCTATTAATGAATCTAATATTTACAACAACGATGGAAATTATAGTAAATTAAATAATTATTATACAGTACGATACATGAATCCAATTAAATAATAAAAAATTTATTGAACCGCAACAAAGATACAATTTATTCAAACTTTATTATGATAACAATACAATACAAATACAATACGATTACAGTACATTATAAAGTGATGATAATTAACAACTATCCAAATTAACAAGCTAGAAATGAAATAAAACAGGATTTAATACAACTCTAAGTGTTGTATATTTTTTTTAAATGAACATGAGAGAAAAAAGACAAACCAACCACACTTTTGCTTAATAAATTAAAAACGACTATTGTTTATTTCAAACATTCCCCGGGAATTAACAGCTCATATGATGTGAATAGCATATTAAAGGTCTTCAATTTATTATATGCCTTATTTTTCTCTGAATATTTGAATGATGAAGTTGCAATTTCAGCATTATATTTATATTTTGACCGATTCAATCAGTATCGAGTTAATCATATTTTTAAGTTTGCCTTTGGCATTTGTGTATTCATCTTCCTCTTTATATAACGTGTCTATCACACGTGTCAAATTTAGAACTCGTTCAAGGACAAACATTGGTACTTTAGTTGGACGGAAGAATTCTTTGTTTATGTCCTTCCATGCAGTGGAGACCTCTTTCTGAAATTTAATGTAAGCCTCTTGCTTTGAAGCTCCATACTCTTTCATGTAACATTCAATAATTGAAGCTACATGTCCTCTTTCTTGTTCAACCTACATAATATTAATAGATTTCAATATCTCCATATATATAATTAATACATTTTAAACATTATTTTTGGTAGAAAATCTTTTAAGTCACTTAGACAAACCAACTAAGAGAGTTAAATGAGTTTATTTAACCTTATTATTTTTAGAAACTTTTGTAATTATTTTAAACTATAGATTGTTGTGACTTATATATATATATATATATATATATAATTTTGAAACATATAAATTTTATCTAAAAAAACTTAAAGATTCTCTAATAAAATTCACACAGAAGAGTAGTTAGTTTGACCTTCACACAAAGTGAAACATAAGAAGTACAATTGTTTTTGATAAGTCGAGACACTATTAGGGATTCATTTATTTACATTTTATGAAATTTTGAATCTTAATTAATGTTCAGATCTCAGTCATTACGTATATACTTATTTTTACGAGCAAGGAAATAGAGAAGTATTATTATTGTACTTACTTCATGTCCAACAATATCGTTCATTGCTCTGCTTATCAATGAAGCAGCTCGAACTATCAAAGGCTCATTCATTAACCATTCAAAAGTATCTTTGGATATAAACTCTTCCATACCGACCAAGGAAGTTGTTGATCCCATCATATAGGCCGCGCTTACGAGTGAAATCTCCATGTGTTCCTCATATTTTGGAATATGGTTATCATCATTCAACCATTGGGCTTCCTTAAAATAGGCTCTCACCAACTTTTTCATCTAAAAAGAATAACAAGTAATTTAAGCTAGTCAATTACTACTAGCTTGTATCTTTTTTCCTTTTGGAATTAATGATAACATGGAAATCGAAATTAAATTCTCACTAATTAATAAGATAAGGTGAAAATATAGATAGCCAATTAATTGAATTATCAAAATTTACTTTAACATTATTTACCTCATATTTTGCATAGTATACATGGTCCAATTTACCTTCTTTGGACAACACTTGTTCCATTTCAATGTAAATATCTAGAAGAGCTTGATAAACAGGTCTCATATATGGCGGTATTGAATCGATTGCATTAGCATCCCATCTAATATATCATCAAAAGGACAAACTAATTAACTCTTACATCTTGTGTATATATATATATATCATAATAACAACAGGAAAACATATTTACTTTCTCATATTCATTAGTCAGGGATTGTCATATTAAAAGATTATTTTACTTGTAATTTTTTTATGTTTTACCTCTGGATTGCATCAGTGAAAGTCACAAGTTCGTCATAGGTTGCATAAGCATCAAAAGTGTCATCAATAACCGAGGTGATCTTGAGTACTTTTGTCATCATTTTTCTAGCACGATTATACTTTGGCTCAAAATACACTCCTAATATCCAAAAGTAACACTCAACCAGTCTGTCCCTTGCATATGGAATTTTATTTGCAAAATCTAAATCTTTCCACCACCTACATACATCACAAGAGCAACGGTTTTAATTCACCTAATTAAAGAACATATATAGACCAAATAGTGTACCACCTTGTAAGGTCACTAAGCTCTCTTTGGTGCAACTTTTGCAGCATGTTAAAATCCAATTTAGCAAATTTCAAAAGCAAATGGTTGTGTGCATCATTGTTTTCGTAAATGGATATGTATTTCCTTGCTCCCACCCTTGGTGAAGTCATGCGAATAGGCTGACTTAAGGCTTCAGTAGCTTCAACCTTAAGAGAGTTATTGCTCAAGTTGGAGACCGCTATGGACTCGAGATGATTGGTGGTAAAGGTAAGAGCTTCTTCAAGAATCTCCTCATCGCGCACTCTCAAATGTGATGCTTCATACAAACTAAATAATCCTTGAACATCATTAGTAAGTGTTTCCTTGAATTTTCCATCTTGTGCGGTGAATTGCTTGAAGACATCTGGTAATTAAACATCATGTTCATTGTTAGTCAAAAATTTAACCTTCAAGTCCATTAAAATGTTACGTAATGAAGAAAAGTAGGGTTGTACAAAATCAAACCGAAAATCGAATCAACCCGCAAACCGGAAAAAAAACCCAATTAGTGATTTGGTATTGGAAAAAAAAGACTGACTATATTTGGGTTGATTTGGTTTTAACTAAAAAAAATCAGCCCGAGACCAAACCAACCTGATATTATATATATAATTTTAAAATTTTATTTTATACATAAAAATATTTACTTTGATATAATTTTTAAATATTTCTTATACTTTTTCATAGTTTTTATCTTTTAATATATTATTTCAAGTTTGAAATTCAATAAAGATTATAGTCCACAGATGTTGGTAATTATAATAAAGCTTAAATCAAAATCAAATTAATACTAATGCAAAAAGAAAATCAATTCGACACTAAAAATGACAATAATATTAAATATTTGTTGTTTAGTTTTACATTGGTTTAGACAATTAAAATACATAATCTAATTTTAATTTCCTTTAATATTTAGTCATGTAACTAATACTTATTAAACTTGTTTTAGCATGATTTAGTACTTTTAAATTATGATCATTTTCATTATGACTTGTTAATTTGCAATATTTGTTTTACGCGATTTCATTATTATTATTTTTGTTGGATATTTTAGTGTCATTAATCATATCATATTTTCTGTTATTTTCTTAAGAAACACCTTAGATAGTTGTCTTGTGGTAGGACTAAAGAAATCTTTGAAGTACAAGTAAATTATATGTTTGTTTGAATACTTTACCGGAAAAACCCGACATCCGAAAAAACCCGAGGTTGAAAAACCCAAATTTTATTGGTTTGGTTTGGTTTATAAATTTAAAAATCCGACACAAATGATTTGGTTTGATAGTTAAAAAATCCGAATCAACCCGGTTATGTACACCCCTAAAGAAAAGTAATATATATGCATTAATCACCAGAAGACATGTAATGTCCTTGTTGCCTCACAAGTCGAAAATGAAGAGAAACAACGTGAAGGTTGTCATCTTTCTGTTTGGACGCATAAAAAATGTTTTGAATGGATGTTTCAATTTCATTATCGAAATGATATGCCACTCCCAATCGTTGCATCGCGTCTATCAACACAAGTTTTTGTAGACTACCCTCTGGAGCTTCCACCAACATTTTCCTGATTCTCTCTTTGTACTCCTCAACTTCAACTTTTTCTTGGTTAGTAATTTCCTGCATCCAAAAAATACACATGTAATAATATTTAGACAACAATTAAGATAGAAAAAAAAAAGTGAAGTTTGTGACTGACGGTGAGTTGAGGAGTATAAGAAAGGAAATGATATCCCCAAATAGTTGAGTGAAAATTAGCCAAGGGACGAGACTTATTAGGGGAAGAAGTAGTCATTGCTTCTTTTTTCAAGTTTAGTTTGAGGCTTTAAGTTGTGCTAATAGGATCAGCTATTTATAATGTACCTACCTAGTCCATTATTGAATTAATTTTTAAGGATTCAATTAATAATTTGTTATTGGTTCCATAATTCTTGTAAAAGATTGGACATTTCATACCTCTTGTACGTATGTTTTGTTATTGATTGTTAATATATGAGGTAGGTGTCATGTTTAGCTTCCCCACCCTACCCTGGAAAAAAAAACAAGTTTGAATAAATAAGCTTGTATTTTCTAGCGCTATCTTAATTTTCGGACGTCTATATTTATGTAGCTAATATTCTTGTCATTGTATGTAGGTTTTTATTATCTTTAAAATGAAAATAAAATAAAAGATCTTTTTTAAAGATGAGCCAACCAAAATTGACCCTCAGACAAATTTCCACATGCCATTTTCCTTGGTGTTTCACAGTCTAGTACACATTGATAAAGATTCATAACTTCTTCTTTTTTTGACAGTTGTCCGAGGTAGTAATGGACGAGTCCGGAACTAAAAGGGCAATAATTTTTTTCAAAAATTTTAAAAGGGTAACTCAATTAATTATGAAATTAAAAGGGCAACAATTTTTAACGCCGTGTAAATCAGGTTTTTTAAAACGAGGCTCAAATTCCAATGAGCCTTGTAAGGCTCAACCGCCAATAAGCCTTGCAGGCTGTTTTTTTTTTTTAAAATCTTGTTTTATTTTCTTGTTTGTTAAATGTCTAATAATAATAATAATACATAGTTGTTGATATGATGCATAAAGATAGTTTAGACCTTATTGCTAGCCATTACTTTGTGGCTTTTCAAACGAACTGTCACACCCCAAATGCGGATGTGATGGCACGTGTCCATTTCCCACCGGACACGTCAGCCTAACCCAACCACAATGATAGAGAAGTAGAAATACGAGAATAAAAGATAATAAATAAGCGGAAGACTTTAATTAAGACTCAACACTACCCAGAATTTGATTGTCACATGTACAAACCTCTAAATACAGAATTCGAATAAAAATATACAAGTCTCAGAGTATAGTTCTCGAATAGAACAAAACTGAAAGTAAAGATAACTCAAGGGCACGTCTGGAATGAACCGCTACCTCTCGAGTATGTCCCGAAGCTCAATCTGCTAAAGAAACTACTAAGCCGAATCTGAGAGAGAGCTGTCAACCTACACAATTGTGTAGAAGCAAGGGTGAGTACCGAAAACCACAGGTACTCGCAAGTAACTCTAAACTAAGCAAAACTAGCAGCTACAAACAACCCCTTTCAACCCCAATCGAACCACCGAAACTTCAATCTAGCAGCAAACCAACCAACCTATACTAAACAGATCATATTCAACAGCCAGAACCAACAGTATATCCTCATCAACCTCAGATCAACAAATAAGAGCAAGTAGATCAAATTCCACATAAGAAGGGTAAATCGATACAATCCACACATCACAGACAAAGATAAGGCAAATGCGATGCAAAATGCAATAATGATGTCATGTAGTCGTGATGCATGTCTGTCCTACGATACACATCTGTTGACGTAATCAGTCCGCGCTGAATACTCAAATCAGAACCCATGGGGGCCACACATGGACCATGTATCACCGCCGGAACCAGATCCCATCGGCATCCAAATCGCTAGCCGGAGCTAGTCCATCTCATATATCTCTAGCCGGAGCTAGTCTCAACTGTGTCTCATATCCATCAATCCTCATATCAGTGTCTCAGAACTCATGCAACAGATAGTTCACACATGGGATGAATAATGAATATGCACATGTCATCAATCACAATCATATCACGATCACATCATAATATTACACATCATCTGTCTCAATCACAACCATATCACGACCACATCATAGTATTACACATCACCTGTCTCAATCACAACCATATCACGACCACATCATAGTATTACACATCACCTGTCTCAATCACAACCATATCACGACCACATCATAGTATTACACATCACCTGTCTCAATCACAACCATATCACGACCACATCATAGTATTACACATCACCTGTCTCAATCACAACCATATCACGACCACATCATAGTATTACACATCACCTGTCTCAATCACAACCATATCACGACCACATCATAGTATTACACATCACCTGTCTCAATCACAACCATATCACGACCACATCATAGTATTACACATCACATGTCTCAATCACAACCATATCACGACCACATCATAGTATTACACATCACATGTCTCAATCACAACCATAGCACGACCACATCATAGTATTACACATCACATGTCTCAATCACAACCATAGCACGACCACATCATAGTATTACACATCACATGTCTCAATCACAACCATAGCACGACCACATCATAGTATTACACATCACATGTCTCAATCACAACCATAGCACGACCACATCATAGTATTACACATCACATGTCTCAATCACAACCATATCACGACCACATCATAGTATTACACATCACCTGTCTCAATCACAACCATATCACGACCACATCATAGTATTACACATCACCTGTCTCAATCACAACCATATCACGACCACATCATAGTATTACACATCACCTGTCTCAATCACAACCATATCACGACCACATCATAGTATTACACATCACCTGTCTCAATCACAACCATATCACGACCACATCATAGTATTACACATCACCTGTCTCAATCACAACCATATCACGACCACATCATAGTATTACACATCACCTGTCTCAATCACAACCATATCACGACCACATCATAGTATTACACATCATTTGTCTCAACATGAATGTTTGTATCAATCATAGCCTACTCATGCTCTTCTATCCCCTCAATAT
>NW_006239150.1:1047726-1052337 GCF_000226075.1 Solanum tuberosum | reverse complement strand
AATTATAATTTGGTTTATTCACTTGCAGAATGATAAAATTCAGCCTTCTGTAGTCATACTTTATTTTGGTGGAAATGCCCTATTGATGAATATGTTGAAAACATGAGAAAAATTATACTTCATATCAAGGTAAAAAAAAAATATATATTCTTTAAATAATTTATAGAATATCTTATTTATATTAATTTATATGTTAATGATTTACATCTTATTCCAAGATGATATGTCACAAAATCAAAATGATGATGAAGTTGGACCCTCACAACAATATGTATGTTGTTATAATCGACAAATTTTCAATTGTGACATTTATAAAATATTAATAGAATTCAGCAATAAATATAATTTTGCAGGACATCAACAACCCTCAAAGAACAACAAGGCCACACGTACCCACCACATGTGGAATCGGTAGACATAAACAACATTAACAACCGCATCAAGACAGACGATAATCTCTAGAAGTGTTGTCTTTTATATTTTCTATCATGTCCCTTATATGTTCTATCATTTTTTTACAAATTATATATATATATAATTGAAGTTTTCGAACTCCAACATAATGCATGGTTCATGTTTACTATAAATATTAAAATGTTGTATTTTTTTTTACCTTGATATGAAGTATAATTTTTCTCATGTTTTCAGCATATTCATCAATAGGGCATTTCCACCAAAATATAGTATGACTAGGGAAGACTGAATTTTATCATTATGCAAGTGAATAAATCAAATTATAATTTCACATAAAAAAAAGTTGAAGAAAAAAAAATATCAACTAAGTAGTAAATAAGGTCTAAACTATTGGGTTTAGTTCGTTTGAAAAGCCACAAAGTAATGGCTAGCAATATGGTCTAAACTATCTTTATGCATCATATCAACAACTATGTATTATTATTATTATTATTAGACTTTTAACAAACAAGAAAATAAAATGAGAATTTTTTTTTTTAATTAACAGCCTACAAGGCTCATTGGCGACTGAGCCTTGTAAGGCACATTGGAATTTGAGCCTCGTTTTAGAAAACCTGATTTACACGGCGTTAAAAATTATTGCCCTTTTAATTTCATAATTAATTGAGTTGCCCTTTTGGAATTTTCAAAAAAAATTGTTGTCCTTTTGGTTCCGGACTCGTAATGAACATGATAGGAGTCAAGCCTAACCCCTCACACTTATGGCACACAACCAAGGTGATTGTTTTTGGGAAGAAAAAAAAAAGCCATCTGGATTGACTTTAAAAAAGTGATTTTAAAAAAATACTTATAGGGCTAGTTTAGAAAGTCAGTCTAATAATTAAAGTATTTTGGTATATACTATTCATCCTATTTGGTTGATTATGTATTTACCTAGGATGTAATCTCTTTGTCCAATTTATAGGGAGAAAGTACTAATAGTTTGTAATTACATGATGTAATTACTAGGTAATTACTTTTAAATTTCTTCCTTAATTTTATTTCTATTTTTATTTTTTTCATTTTAATGTTTTATTTTATTTTATTATTTTAAATTCTTTTTTATTTTTATTATTCTAATATTTTCTAAAAATATTTTTTAATATTATTTATATTTCATTTCCTTCTTATTCTCAACCTTTACTCCATGTGATTCCATGCAATTTTTCGTATTATCTAAAAAAATATTTTAATTTTTAAATTAAAGTAGAATTTATTGTTGAATAAAGTTATGGACTTACATTCTCCTTTTCATTTAAATCATATTTATGTATGTTATGTTGAAATTTGACATAAGAGTATTATGTTAAATTTTTTTGTTTTGAATTTAAAACTTCTGTTATATTTTCAATTTAATTTGTTTTAGGAGTATTGAGTCTATTGACTCAATATTTTACATTGCAAGATATTTTATTAAGTTAGACTTGATAGATTATCTTTTTGTCAGATTTTTTATAATTTTATGACATTGTATTTATAATATTAATCTTTTGTTCATTTAAGCACATATGTTTATTAATTAATTTATTTTCAAAAGACAATATATATCTTAATATTCAATTTAATATCATTTATAAAAGTTCTTATTTTTCTAATATAAATATTCAATTTAATATCATGAGTTTGGTACACACGTGTTGCTAAGCCTTTTTTTTATCAAAATATCTGAAATACCCTTAAAGTTGTTAAACATTATAAAATACTAATTATTATAATTTTTATTTCTAAAATAAATCGAATAAAAATTAATTTATATTTTAATTCAATTTCAATATAAATAATAATGACTATATCTTTTCTTTACCACAAATAATTTATAAAGAAAAAATAAAAAAGGAAAAAATAATTTAGAAGAAAAAAAATAAAGAAAGAGCAAAGAGAAGTAGAAAAACGGAAGAAAAGAAAGAGCAAAAAGAGAGGGAGAAAGGGATAAAACGAAAGAAAGAAAGAGCAAGAAGAAGAAAAAATGGAGGAAAACAATATAGCACCTATTTTATTAGGGATAAAAAGGTAGGTGCTTTAGACTAGAACCTTACTCTAGCACCGCGAAGGGATAAGATGTTTGACTACCTACTAATAGTTTACCTTAATCATCAATCTACATGTTCTCCTATCTAAGATCATATCAACGATGAGATATAGTTGTATTATATCCTATTTTGAATTCTTTTTTGATCTAGTTGAAGAAAATGATAACGGGTTGAATTTCTTAAACTTCTTTCATATATTTACTTTTTTATTATTTAAACATAAATTTTAACTCATCTACCAACAGTTGTAATGTTAGTACGGTAGTTCCTTGAGAAGGTTTACGTTATAATACAAGAGAACATATGCTTATTTATCTATTTAGTATATCTTTAACATATACATACATTATTTATCTATTTAATATATCTTTGATATATTATAGCGGGATGGATTCTTTTTCATAAATCATGTGAATTTTTTCTATATAATATATACTAACTGATAATGAGGTTCTTTTTTTAAAGAAAAATAATGAGTGATGATGAAAGTTGAAACTAGGATTGATTTCCTTTCTCTATTGCACCTATTGAATCTCTATATATATAAAGGAGAATGTTAGACTTGCTTATGTGGCATGCCTCTAAGGCCACCATTCTTTTTTCTCTTCTTTTGGCCTTTTTTTTCTTATTTAAATTAGTTTATTACTTAGATATATAGTTACAAAGAACAAAATTCTTTATTACAAGAGAAATATGTTACTGGAGAGTTTAAAAGTTACAACTGTTACGGAAGACTTAGAGACGTGTTTCGTTATCAAAAACCAAAAAGTTTCTGCTGTATTTATCTTACCCTCATTCCGTTACTCTCACATCTTCTATTTATTCCTTCTTTTTGGTTGTCTTCTTCTTGTAGCTATGTCGTCCTTCCTCTAATCATTTCCTTCTCATTTCAATTCATATTTTATATAAAAGGAGACTAAAGGGTGATTTCAGTATATGAACAAAGATGCTTTCATCGATGGTCACTTGATATCAATGATCAGTTTGTGGTAGTGAAATTTTTTCTTTATTGTATTGGAATTTCAAGCGTATATATATATTTTGTATAATTAGTTACTGTACTAGATTTCTTTGACTTGTACGTAATTGTTGAACCATTTATTTTTTTGTTTTCACATTTGGTGTTCGAAGTTTGCATTGAAGCTCTGATTAAATCCAAATAGCACAGGATCCATTCGGGCGTACGGTGAAGCTCCCATAGAAACATATGCATCAGTTTTTCGAGTCTCTTTGTTTTTTATAAAATATTCAGAAGGTGAAGTTCATCATTAATTTGATTTGTCTTTTAAGCTTGGCTAATAGTTTTTCCTTCTCAATTTGAGTATGTGATAATATTGGATATGTCAAGTTTGCGTCAAAGTGTTAGTTCTAAGTTGATTGAATCTCGATCCACTGCAGAGGTAAAATGAGGCGTTATTGCACATATGTCATTGTTTATTTGTTATATTGTTCAAGAAATTTGTAAAATTACTGATCAATGAAATTATGACAATTTCCGGACTGTTTGATTCTTTTGGTGAGCCTGTATTTATTGAAAAAGAAATTGTTAAATTAATTTGATCTCAAAAATAAAACAAACTACTTAGACGGCATAACAATATTGATTGGTAATTTCCTTTCATTTGTTATTAAAAATATGAAAGCATATATGATACTTAAGAGATGGATTTGGCTCATTTCCATTAAAATAATAATAATAATAATAAATCAAATCGATGCCCACAAGAAGAGATTCAAGATGAGTTATACTTTTATTCACCCTTATTTATTTATATATATTCTTCTTATTTCTTCCTCACTTTTAAGTGAAACTATAATTTTTATGCTTAGTAGCATGGTAGTTCTGCTTTTGTGTATTTATATTATACAAATTTCATTTTGTTGGTAGAAACAATTATTTTAAACTAAATGTAGGGATTAATGTTTTTTTATTATCTTTATTTACTTATTTGTGTTAGTTTTTGTATTTTTCATTTTTCATCTATTACGTTTATACTTTTTTATATATAAAAAAGATTTTTTGTACGCAGACAAGTACACTAGAGAATGTGATGTGACATCTCTTTATGGCTTCCATTTTCATTTATATTTTTTCTCCTTTTTTTTTTTTTTTTTTTTTTTTAAATAT
>NW_006239150.1:1044449-1046805 GCF_000226075.1 Solanum tuberosum | reverse complement strand
TTTTTTTTTAGTGATGACTACAATAATAATTAGATTAATGTTATAAAACTCTTTCACTCCTCTGCATGTGTTAGGGACAAACATTGATTTAACTTTTGACATACTTTTCTACAACTTGACACTTCATGTACTCTAAAAAATTATATTTTGTCACTATGATAATCTTTATATAATCGAGTAGATAAGTAACAGGTCAGATTACTAATGACATCGACTTTTTATAAATATACATTTTATTTTATATTATGTGTTTCGATTCTTTTATTTTCTGGTGCAAAGTATAATCTCTGATGTAATGTTGTATAATCAACTTAATTTCTTTTTCTTGAGATATTTTTTATGTTTTTCTTCTTTTTATCGGCCATGTTAAGCGGAAATTAAAGTTTGAAATTATCTTTGAATAGACAATATCAAGACCGTGACTTGATTTGTATTGTTTTTTTATACACTTCTTATTGAAAAATAATCAATTAACAACATCAATTATTTTTAATATATATTTAATTTCGCGCGAAGCGCGAATGTGTACACTAGTTATATATAATCTTGAGTTCTTGACCACCAAATTTGATGACTCGTGTGATGACATATGTGTATTTTTTAAATACATTAGGCTTAAGTCATAGGCGGCCCCTTAAAGTTGTCCGCATAGTTCACTTAGACACCTCAACCAGGACTTGTACCAATTGAACACTTAAATTGTTCAAAACATATACCCATTAAACGCAAAATGCTTATGTGGCAAGATAAGTGTAATTCACTGTCTTTGAGCGCGTGAATAGATCCCAATATTATTATTTTTAATTTTTTTAAGTTAATTTTGTAATTTTTTGAAACCTAGATATATTAACTAAATAACTAAAATTAATAATAAATTTTAGTTTCAACAATAATCTCTTAATAAAAAAAAAGGAAAACAAACTCCATACCCCTTCAACAATCGTCTTCTTCAGTCAATTTAGAAGATCTTTTACACTTTGTTTTGGTTCCACGTTTTTTCCTTCATTTTTTTGTTTAAAAGAGAAACTGAATTCTTACCTGCCAAATTCCTAAGCCACCATCCCCCGCCACACCCCTTCCCCATATACTCCTTCATTCTTTCTAGCATTATTCCACCATTCTCAATATCATTGTCATTATCTTGGAGTTGTAGAAGAGAATTTCATTAAAAAAAATCAAATTGTGTCAAAAATAATTCCGATGAAACACCATTTTTTTCGGCAAGACTAATACGCATCTGAAATTATTTTCTTATAATTGTTAAAGAATTCAAACCCTAAAGAACTCACAATGTAGAGGAATTAAAGAAACATGTGAATCTGAATTGACGTTTGAAAAAAAAAAGGTGAGATTTGGAGAAATGGCATAACAATGCTGATGGGTTTTAGAATAAAGGAGAGGGGGCAGGTGTATAGGTGGGGGGAAAAAAATCCTTGTGTGAATTGAGAAAGAAAAAGTGAAGTTGCGATTATTATCGGAGTGTTTGTGGTTTTAGCCGCCGGCAACTCTATGTGTATGGAAGTGATGTGGTTGGGCGAGTGCTATGGCAAAGAAGAAATGGGGAATTAAGAAAGGTTCTTTTTCTTTTTCTTTTTTTTTTGGCTAAAAAAGTAGTTTTATTTTATTTTTCTTTCTAATTTATTTTTGTAATTGTTATTATGGGTCAATGCCACAAATCTTTTTTTATTGGTTATTGTGTCATATCATCCGCGAGTGTATGTCACTCATTCTCTATTTTTAGTTGATTGTCAGAAAATGTTCAATAGGTATATATTTTAACTAAGGAAGGTGTTCAATTAGAACAAGCCTAAGATAAGGTGTCTAACTAAATTATGCAGACAACTTTAAGGGGTTGGGAATGACTTAAGTCAATAAATTAAGGACCATTACTATCATGTTTATGTATTAAGTACCAAATAAATTAAAAATTAAGTCATACATTTTTTATTTTATTTTTTATTTTAAATTTAGTCATACATTAAGGACCTTTTTAATCATTTTCTCTACGGATCGAAATTGCTTCAATTTTATGCAAAGTGAGTTGTGTGTATGATTTTGCTGATCCACTAAGCCAATTTCGAACTGTCACGACCCAAAAATGGAAGTGATGGCACTCGTCTTATCCCAACAAGACAAGTCAGCCTAACACTCACCTATTACAATAAAATGCGGAAATTTCATAATTAACTCAAATTTACACCCAAAATCTGGTTGTCACGTGTACAAGCCTCTAAAGTATTACAATAGATTTGAAAGACAACATAAGTCTTAAATGATGTTGTCTCTAAAATAGAACAATATCATAAATAGGAGTAAGAAGGTCCGTTGAGATGACAAACAGCTACCTCACAAATCT
>NW_006239150.1:1037398-1043070 GCF_000226075.1 Solanum tuberosum | reverse complement strand
TATAATAATAAATTTCTACATCTACATTATTTTATAATTATTACAAGAGATAATTACTTAACAATTTAACATACCCAATTCAATAACCCCCTGTTGCACAGAAACCCATTTTTTTCCAATTTCAAATCTCTATTCAACTATAAAATAATAATATTAATTATCTCCTCCCCCAATCAATTAGTATATGTAAAAGTAATATTGAAGCTTGATTAAGCTTTTTACCTGGAGAAGTTTTTTATCAATTCTGTCGGCGTCAAAGTTGAGTTCTCTCACACGATAGTTTCAGCCGCAACTAATTGTATTGGGATAAAATAATAATAACCTCCCTTTAATTTAATTCAGTTTTTACATATTAATTAAATAATGGGTTTGACCCATTAACCACAAATTAAATAAATTACTTAAAAATTATCCCATTAATTATATAATTGTAACTAAAAGAGAGTAATTAAAAATTCTATTTAAATTTATGGAAAGGGTATTTTGTGAAAGCAAGAGGACTAGTTCTCAAAATGACCTTACGGGTCATTACATTATCCACCACTAAAATTCATGTTCGTCCTCGAACATAAATAAGGAGAAGAATAACCGATATTATCAAAAGTTTGAGGTATGACCTACCAGTCGGTGTTCATCTCTTTAAGTGAGCTCCTCCTTAAGACCATTTCATCAAGATCAATTACTAAGAACTGAACTTTCAAATCAAACTTTGGAAGATCTAGAAATCAAGAGTGATTATCAAGTGACAGTCTAACCCATGAGCTAAATCTAAAGTGAACTCATTGGACCATAACACAACCATCATGACGAATCTTTTCTCACATAACCAAGATAACACTCTGAATCGGTACCTGCTACAATCAGAGGTGAACCTGAACCAACCACCACATACTCATATTGCACAAACCATCATAGATCTTATCGAGATTCATTTGTCACAACATAATCTTTCCTAGAGCTCAAACTATAAAAATCTGATCTTTAGACATCAAGTACTAATCAAGGGAGAATCAAACTTATCTAACTCAAAGATCAAGTAACCACTTAGCTATCGGTACACCCAAGCTACCAGAACCTCTAACAACATTATCAAAATGCTAGATCAATAGCTATTATTGTAGACAACCTTTAAGAACGATAGAACTAGACCCAATGCTCCATTCATTCAATCACACTTATTCGGAACGTGACCTCGATGAATATTAAGACTATGAGACAACTGTAGGTATCCATGGTAACACTTCTATGAATTCTCTTAAGTAAGATTGTGCGTTGTAGAATCTACTGGTATATTTCAATTATCCCAGACAATTAAATCTTCCATAATTGAAATGACCAAGTTTGCCCAAAGATCCTACCCTATCACGAGAACATAAGAGGATCGGTACATCCGATCCACCACTAGGAATTCACCCATAGATGTGGAAACACACGTAATATAAGCAGTGAATCATACTCCAAAAAGTATCCAGTACGAAGAAGGTGGTCACATAAGAATATACGGAACCAAGGTTGAATAACACTAAATACTTCTTCCAAAAATCTCATATAAAACATTTATATTCAGTTGATTCCATCTTTTTGATCTTTAGCTGCCTACAATCCATCAATATGGTCACTATTACAATCGTACACATACTTAATTTATCAAACCCCACGTGCTCCTAACAGCACTCCACTAAGTGTAGCACTTTTAATACTAACATAACATCATAACCACACCAGCCATCTACTTTACTCTCAAACCGTCACTAGTATCAAAGTTTTCTTAGCAAATACACTATCGCCTCCAAAAACTTCAAACTATGGCTCCCTTTCTTTCCATGTAAGCATTTCATGATAAATATGGATCCCACCCAAGGCTGGTAGCACAAATTTTAAAATTGATAGAGCATTTTCATCGAGATAACACCATTGAATCACACACAATGTCAACTCCACGCAGTCTTTCACATACAATGTTTCAATTTTCATTCCAAACCTTCACATACCTTATGCCAAAACTCAGAGAAATCCTTAGTCACTCTAATAATTCTATATACTATAAGCACATAACCTCTACTCACCATTAAATGCCTATGAAATACATCATAACAGTCTATATCGTCCCATCAACAAAGTAGTTTCAATCCCCTCAAAAATTCTCATTAACCATGTAGAACCGTAGGTCCACACTGTTTAACATTCATAAGTTACCTATCATATTTTGAACAATCTAACTCGACATAACCACATAGGATCTTCCACACATCATTGTTTGTAACTCAAACCAAACTCAATCCTTATAAAGTTGATGATAAAATCCTAGTAAGTCTATATCGAATCAATTCTCATCCATAGTCATAATTGAACTCATAAGAGAAAATTCATACAATATTCAACTTCAAACCTTGGGTCTATATGAGAGGTCTTATTCTCTCACCTCTCTCAAATTCTTCCCATGACGTAAATTTCAAATATCTTGAACTCTTCAATATACCAAATTCTTGTTCCCTTCGCTAACTTGCTTACCAATCTTATCCTTTTGACAAACAATCCATGACATTTTTACCTTATCCTCTAAATGATAACATTATGTGAAACCCCCCTTAGGTCCTTTAACAATCAAAAGTAACCCAATTTACGACTCAAATTATGCACAAGTCCTTCCAAATGCTCAATACTTACTGTGATCGATCATTTCTTACCTTACCGATTTATACCTTGACAAAACATACTACCACGAACCTAAACTCACCATGAAAAACTCGAATTTCGATCCCAATCGTGTAACACAATCCCATTATCTATCAACATTAGCTCATACATTGGAGATCTTTATGAATTCACGTATCTTAGCCTATAACTGATCATCTCTCCATCGATCTTATCATATCCTTCGCTAAAAATTCAACCATACTCATTATCAAACTCAAAACCACAAAAAACTTATCATCACACTCGAGCTGAACGTTTGTACACTTCTTTCTCAAGTTTTTTTTCCGAGTAGTTTTTAACCAATCTGATGAACCTGTGACACTGTTATCATAAGTAGAGCAAAATAGATGAAACCACACGCCTCTGAACTCAATTTTCTACTATCTGAGGATACATCTTTTGTCCTTGCACTCAAAGTAAATATCTTTGTTCTCGATCGCCTCTTTACAAAGACTAAACTACATTACAGTAATTCTTTCCATTTATAACTCTAGCTCCTTTCAATTTTATTCAAGCGGTGTCTCAGCACCTCCTATAACTTTCCATGCAATCAAGCTACTAACCAAATAATAGCAAACCATAACATCAGATACTCGCAAGTTGTCACTACCATACAAAAATCCATTTAACCAATAATCTTTATCCTATAGTTCATCCTAATCAAAATTCATCACGAACTCTTATTACCGTTATGCTCAATTAGCCCTTGCCATCACCACAAAGTCAACTTTGCCATCGACATGACATCTCAAAACCAACTATACCAATCAAATTCAAAAGACTAATGTAATTTTATACGCACTTTCTTACTAAAATCTTCAATTATCTTCACACAAGTATACTATTTGGGACTTTCTTTACCCATAAGCTTGTCATTCCGATATCAATCTACTTATTTGGAGCTTAAGATAAAATTATCTGATCTCATTTAGAATTTTGGGATATACTTCACAACCTAAATGTATTAATACCATACCAAAGATCCACCACTAAAATTTCTCTTATAAATAATGCTTAACTCATTTGTCTGTAGTAACAAGCTAGTTGGTTTCTCAAATATGAATTAGCCTATAACTGAAAGCTAGTTGGTTTCTCAAATGTGAATACAACATCGAATCTCATTATACGAGCATGTGATACAACTGATAACTCTTTAAGTAGTTAGTAATCACACTTGACATCAACGTATCCATTTTCATATACCACTAGTACCACATTGTGAAGTCTGTTAAATCCACCACTAGAACACATCATACCTATCGAGAAGATTGTACCCAAATAGCCTACACATTCCTACCCCATTAAGTAACTAACATACACTACCAAATTTGTTCGGTCTCTCGTCCAAAGCGATATGCACCACTTCGTAGATAATGTCAACAACAAGAGTAACACATTCTCTAATTCTAAACAAGTAAGAATCGGTACCATTATAGTAGTCGTACTATCACCCTTTTTTATATACACTCAATCTATGAAAGATTCCAACCTTGATTGGCGCAACATCATTCGCTAAGCAACCCATATATGTTATGACAACCATACCAATTATATTTTCCAAGGTTACACTATTCATTATCTAGCCATCCTTTTAATCATTCAACTTCCAATTGTCAAACCACTTCAGATATTGCCTATACCATACCAGTACAAATCCCACTACTAGATGACTAGCAAAATAATTAAAAAAAGTATAAGACGCTCATGAAGTCCCTTAAACCATTGTTAAACCTAATCGTTTATTTATCCTCAAAGGAATCATCAAACCATAACCTCACATAATTCTTTCGAATCATTGAACATTCTGAATCTAACCACACATCATCTCCACAAGTATTTCACTTCAACCTTAGTACCATATCTAACATCCAAGCCATACACGACACCAATTACTGACATGAGAAACTACGCACAAGCCATCACATAAGTGAGAAAGAATAGAAGGAAGTGATAAGAATTAGAAGGGATCAAGGATGCACGATAGAGATTCAAGAAGTGAAGATTTTTCTTAAAAGTCACTATAGCCTCTCGAATATAAGTACAGACGTCTCTGTACCGATCCTCGAGACTCTACTTAGACTCGACTTGTATAAACGTGAGACCTATGAACCTAGGGCTCTGATACCATTTTGTCATGACCCAAAAATGAAAGTGATGGCACTCGTCTTATCCCACCAAGACAAATCAGCCTAACACTTACCTATTACAATAAAATGCAGAAATTTCATAATTAACTCAAATTTACACCCAAAATTTGGTTGTCACGTATACAAGCCTTTAAAGTATTACAATAGATTTGAAAGACAACGTAAGTCTTAAATGATGCTGTCTCTAAAATAGAACAATATCATAAATATGAGTAGGAAAGTCCGCTGAGATGACAAACAGCTACCTCACAAATCTCCAAGAAGCCTCGGAAAATAAGAGAATGGAAAGTATTACAAAATCCAGGCTCGTAACCTAAAAATATTTGTAGAAGCAATGGGTGAGTACCAAACCACACGGTACTCAGCAAGTAAACCTCTAAACACGAGCTAAGGGGATAGAATACAAGTACTCCTTACACCCCAACCGAACCTTCACAACTACAATCTGTATAAAACCAGCCCAACCTAACAGTTCACAGTTTACATAGCACCCAGCTCAACAACAATCATTTTAACAAATTACATATCCTCAACAACAAACTCAATATTCATCAATCACAACTTTCATAAAAAGGCACTCACAAATATCAACAACACACAAAATCAAGTTCATCAAATAGAGGTAATCAAACATCAAGTACTTTCCAACCACTAATAAAACACATAATCATCAAGAATGAAGGATGTCACGGGATGCAATGCAATATGACACCATGAAATGATATGCCTCAGAATACCAAGTACTCTCTCAACCGTATATACATGAAACTCCTCGGAAATACATCGAGAGTTCATGACCCATGGGGGACTCGCGAGGTCCATATACCG
>NW_006239150.1:1023874-1036268 GCF_000226075.1 Solanum tuberosum | reverse complement strand
CGATAGTTTCAGCCGCAACTAATTGTATTGGGATAAAATAATAATAACCTCCCTTTAATTTAATTCAATTTTTACATATTAACTAATTCATGGGTTTGACCCATTAACCACAAATTAAATAAATTACTTAAAAATTATCCCATTAATTATATAATTGTAACTAAAAGAGAGTAATTAAAATTTCTATTTAAATTTACGGAAAGGGTATTTTGTGAAAGAGAGAGGACTAGTTCTCAAAATGACCTTACGGGTCATTACACGAACAAATTAAACATTAAAGAAAGTGAGTTTTAGGTATAGTACTTTCAAATTCCAATTTAAGAATTTTTTACTCGATTGGATCATTTTTATATGTTATAGTAAATAAATTATTTTATTTTAAATATATAAGAATTACATATATTTAAAAACTAGACGAAGTAGACTGCAAGCCAACATAACTAATGATAAAAAATATTTTTAAAAAAAATAAAAATCAAGGAGGAAACAGTTACACCTCCACATGAGAATGACATAAAAGGGAATACTATTGTTTCCAAATTGTGGCTAAGGGTGTGTTGAGGAAAATATCTTCCAAAAATTGTTTTCCAATTTTTATATATTGGTTAGTTAAAAACTTTCAAAAATAATCAAGTTTCACAGGTGGTATTTCATATGATTGTTTCCTCTCCATCCTCCATTACATCACCTCTTTCTCCCAAACGGCATCCACTCTTACTTTCACTCCATTTTTCATATTATTTGTCTATGTTACATGTAAATATTTTTAAAATAATTTTTTACTTACTCAACAAATACAAAAAAGATAAATCAAAAATTTATTTATTTTTCTAAAACAATTTCTTATGAAATATCTTTCATAAAAGACATTTTTCTTTTTACGAAACCCGCCATACGTCTAAAAGGTCGTTCTAAGTGAAAGAGAAATGAATAAGACCATGTGCTTTAATTTTTGACAGCTCAACAAGATATTTTAGGTTTTCTTAATTTGTTGTATTATCTTTTAACTCTAGTTGGATCCGCATAATGAAAATTTAAAACCACACATTCATATATTCTTTATATCACACATAAATAACCTGAATTGATATTATTATTTAAATAAACTAATAATAATATTAATACATATCGGTTACGTATGATAATAGATTAGACGAATGTGTATGTTGAACTACAATTTAGAATTTTTAAGTTTAGACTTATCATCAAACTTATAATCACTTTTTTAGTAAATTTACAATTAGTTATTTATATATATATAATAAATGTCCTAATACAAATATAAAATAAAAATAAAAATTATTGAGTTCGTCTGAATTTTAAGAGTGTCTTTGTCAACGTGCTTAACATTTACAACTTCATAATCTTAGTACAGTACCTTTTAGATGTGAGGCTTATGGGGACAACCTTGTGAACCCAAAAAAGAAAATATATAAATATCATACAGTTGTAAGATTAGTACTATATTTGAAAGTGGCAATTCATGATATTTGGGTGCCGTTGGTTTTAACTAAAAGAAGTCAATTTAACAACAAATTAACTTGATATTATATATATAATTTTAAAATTTATTTTGTACATAAAAGTATTTACTTTGATATATTATTTCAATTTTTCAATGGTCCAATAAAAGTTACAGTCTATAAATATAAGTAACTCTAATAAAGCTCAATTCAAAATCAAATCAGTACTAATGTTGAATATTTGTTCTTTAATTTTACATTGATTTAGACATTTAAAATACATAACTTAAATTTATTTTTCTTTAATATTTAATCATGTATACTTATTAGACTTATTTTAGTATGATTTAGTACTTTTAGATTATGATCATTTTCCTTATGACTTATTAGTTTATAATATTTATTAATTTATGCAAATTCCTTATTATTTTTTGTTGAAAATTTTAGTGTCATCACTCATCTCATATTTTATGTTATTTTCTTAAGCAACACCTTAGATAGTTATATTTTGGTATGACTAAAGAAATATTTGGAGCACAACTTAATTATATGCTTTTACAGAAAAATTGGAAAAAAAAAACTAAAGTTGAAAAAACCAAGTTTTAGTAGTTTGGTTTGTTTATAAATTTAAAAATCTAACATAAATAATTTAATTTGATATTTAAAAAACTCAAATCAACCCAATCATATACACCCCTAACCACAATTATGTAGCCCAAAAACGACCACTAATATAAAAAGATTATACTAATTTTTTTCTCTAAAGAAAAATTAAAGAAGTGGATTGTTCCCATTTGGACAATATTTAATAGAAGTTCAAAAAAATGAGAGTTTGAAGTTGAAAGCACTTTGAATTTTTATAAATGGCAGCTATTGTACCACTTGAAATACCCCTCAAACTAGTCCTTCAACTTCAAATTCTCTATTTACATTTAATTTAAATTAATGGGTAGAGTAATAAAATACAATTTATAAAAGATATATTTCTTTGTTTCAATTTATGTGAAAGATTTGAATTACAAAAAGTTAAAATACTTAATTTTAATTATGAAATTTGGTACATATTAATTGTAACGATCTGTTAGTTAGGTCTTGTTGAGTAGGAGAGCCCTTTTTTCATAAAAGATCCTTCCATGAAATTTTTAATGAGAATTTTGAACTATTAATTTAACTTTGGCTATTTAATTAATGAATAATTTTAAATAATTAATTTAATTGATGGTTAATGGGCCAAATGCACAATTTATTTATTTAATAACCATAGAGCTGTCAAAAAGAGTTGGCTTAGCCCCACCCGGCCCAAGCCTCGCGGGCCAAGTAATTTGAAGGTCTAGGGCGGGCCGGCCCTTCATTTGGAAGGGTGAAGGGCTTGAAAATGTTCAACCCAACCCAACCCTAGAAGGGCCGAAGGCTGGGGCAGGCTAGCCCTTCTTTTTTTCATTTTTTCATTTTTCTTCTTTTCAAACTTATAATTCTATAACATCAAGAAATCAGAAGATTTTCAAATCAAATATGGCAAACAATGGTGTTGTTTCAATAACACTAGCAAAAAAATCTAGTGTCATTAGCATGTATCTCGCATACCAGATACGCGAGCGAGATAAAAGAGTGACAAGTAAGATGGGAGGGAGACGAGGGTGCGAGATTTGTCTATGTATCCTAGATACATGTGATTCTACTTGGATAGAGTGTATCTAAAACATATTAACCTAATTTTGAGTCCATATATTCCGAGATACATGTATCTGGACGTACCAAAATATGGTAAGATTCATAATATTACAACATAGCGTGTATTTAAGTAATTAGATTATATACTAGTGAGATTATTGTAAGTTACCCTTAAACAAAAAGTTTTTGCCCATGGTCCAACCCCGGTCCGGCCCTGATCAAGCCTCAAGAGCCAAGGGCTTATATGGGCCGGGCTTATAAGCCTTAATTTTAAATGGGCTTGAAAAATCTTATCCCAACCCTACCCTAATATTATCTCTGCACACGACGAAGAGAACCATCGCATTAATAGAACAAGCACAAAATTTGCCAGGTAAAAGGAAAAATCTGTCATTCAAGTATGAGTTGAATGGTTTAGGAATATGTGGTAATTATTATTGCCAACGAGTCAGTGTGAGGTTAGTGAAGATAAGTTAGTTGTTAATTTTGGAAAATTTTGACACTATTAACACATGATGGGTTCTTTGGGAAGATAAGTTAGTTGTTAATTAAGAAAGAGTAATCATACAGTAATGATTGACTCATTATATAAAGGAGGATACATTTTTAAAAGGAACTGAAGTATATGTTTGCCGTGAATGATTAGAGTTTTTTTGTTAAATTTTCATTTAGATTCTGTCGAGATTCTTGCAACCATTGAATATTAAGCATAAGTTATATGAATACCATTAGCTTATGTTATTCGGAGGAATTAAGACTCAACCCTAGACTTGAATTTTAGGAAATATGAGACTTGGCATATTAATTATACCAAGATTAGGAGATCGATTAGAGATATGAGTAAGTTTTTTGGATTTAGACTAGACATGTAGTAACATGAATGTCTACAAATTCGTTTACTTACGAATAATGACTATTTGATAGATTGTGGACGTTCGGAAGCTTACGAAAGGGAAAGGCAAAATCTTGAGGATTCGTGACACGTGTTCGACATTCAAGGTATGTTAAGACTTTCAAACTTCGTTGAAGGACATTTTTCTAATTAAAGATTAAAAATGTAATAGACAATGGGTAAGGGAGAAAGATGGGGTCTCGTACCAATGATGTGACGGGCATTGGTATGAGTACCGGTGTTATAAAGGGAAAGTTTATTACTATAGAATGACGGATTGTAATTCGAGAATGCCCAAGCATATGGGCATTAGTTGATGTATTATTGATTTGGTTTCTTATGTGTTATTGTGTTTCTTTATGAACCAGTATATTTGTGATAGTTGAGGTGATTATATATCATAATGATATTTGATTGATTGAAATGCATCATCATCCCTTGTTATTGATATCATATTGTACAAATTGAGTATAAGTTGGGCACGTGGAGATCGTCTATGCTAGGATTGTTCAATTTTATGATTATAAGTTGGGCACGTGGAGACTGTCCGTGCTAGGGATTGTTTAATTTTATGACAGTGCGTTGAGATCATCTATGTTGGTATATGGACCTCGCGAGTCTCTCATGGGTATGAACTCTCGATCTTTTCAAGAAGTATCATGTATTACGGTTGAGAGAGTACTTGACATCTGAGGCATATCATTTCATGGTGTTGTATTGCATTGCATCTCATTACATCGTTTATTCTTATTTGATTGTGTGCTTATTCGGTGGTTGGACATTACATGACCTTTGATTATCCCTATTTGATGAAACTTGACTGATAAGTATAATGTAGACTTGTAAAATTAAAGGATGATTTTCTTATATACTCTATCATTACTTTTTTCATTGTTGATTTATGAGACATGCTGAGTACACATGATTTCGTACTCATACTATACTTGTTGCACTCTTTTGTGGCGCAGATTCGATTTCGAATACGAGAGCTTGGAGTATCTTGGAGTTGTTGTGAGCTGTTTGGTTGTTCCGCAACCCACACCTTCCTCTATCTTATTATTTATTATGTTGTTACAGTAATCAGACAGGATATTTCTTACATTTAGACTTATCATTTTGGTTTCAGACATGCACCGTATTCTAGAAGCTCTTGTACTTATGACACCAAAATATTAGGTGATATTTTAGTTTTTCCGCATTTCATACTTATGAAAGACTTAGTGTTTGAGGTTTACTTGTTGTTTATCTTTTCACCTTAATTATTTAGTTAAATTGGTAAAACTAGTAGATTGACTTACCTATCAGTTGAGAACATGGGTACCATCACAACATGAAAATTTTGGATCGTGACATTCATCAAAAGTTTTAAAAGCAAAATTCACATGTTTAAAAACAACACAAAATATATTGCAAGCCAACATAACTAATGATCAAAAATACTTTTGAAAAATTAAAAAAATTAAAATGGAGGAGAAAACAGTTACACCTTCACATGAGATGACATAGAGGGAATACTAATATATCCAAATTGTGGCCAAGGGTGTGTTGAGGAAAATATCTTTCAAAAAGTGATTGTCAATTTTTACATATCGGTTGATTAAAAAATAAATTAGTTCTACGAGTCATATTTCATATGATTATGGCCTCTCCATCCTTCATCACATCATATCTTTGAACCCTACCCTCACCACCAACTCTTACTCCTATCCCACCTTTTATAGTATTTGTTTTAGATTATATATAAATATTTTTAAAATAATATATATTTCACTTACCTAATAAATGCAAAAAATAAATCAAAAATCAATTTATTTCCATAAAAATAATTTTCTAAAAAATATTTTTTCATAAAAGACATCTACTTTTAACACACCCTACGTCAGCTTGAAAGGTTCTAAGTGAGAGAGAAATGAATAAGACCATGTGGTTTAATTTTTTACAACTCAACAAGATATTTTAGGTCTCCTTTGGTGTATTATCATTAACTTTGATTGGACCGCAAAGAATGAAAATTTAAAATCATAGAAGGTGAGTGACTTTGTAAGTAGAACAAAATGCATAATTGAGTGACTTTGTAAAAATCATAAAACAAAATGCATAAGAGATAAAGAGAATAATTTTGGGGGAAAAAGGTAAAATAAAAGATTGAGTAACTTTGTAAGTAAAACATCTATAGTTGAATGACTTTTCAGTTAAAAATCAAAGTTGAATGACTTTCTGAGAAAAGAGTCCATAGTTGAGTGACTGTTGAGTTAAAAACTAAAGTTAAGTGACTTTCTGATAAAAGAATTGATAGTTGAGTGACCATCTTTGATGTTATCTCTCAAATTCATTATAAGTGTTTAAATCTTAATAAAATAGATTTGAACCATTAAGTGCAAACAAATGAAGCTTAATTTTCTTGTTGAGTTGGACCAAAATTAAAGCATTGTCTTATTCATTTCTCTTTCACTTATTAAGAACCTTTTGAAGCTTGGAAATACTCACCTTTCTTCCTCTTTTTTCCTTCTAAAATATTGCTTGATCGATCAATTTGACGTAGGACTAGTTTGGGGAGTATTTCAAGTGATATAATAGTTGTCAAAGTGCTTTCAACTTTAATCAAATCTTGTCCAAACGAGACTAATCCACTTGTTTTAATTGAAGAATTATTTATTTATAAGATAAGCGTCAAAAACACACCTAAACTATCCCCATTTTTTGAGTTTCATGTCTAAATTAACTATTGAGAGTGTGAGTTTCATACCTAAACTATCAAGTACTGAACATTGTCACCATAAAAATCTTTTTTAAGATTATCAAATTGTTCAAAGGATATTTACAGACAAGCCTATACATATGATATCCGTTATATTTTAAAAATTAGACAACTTATCTACTACTATAACATATATAAATTAAAAGTGATCCAATAGCATAAAAAATATTTATTTTGGCAATACTATAACTAAAACTCTTTTTCTTTAAATATTTAATTTGTGTTGTTTGGTGGAGCAAAGGTATAGAAACTACCATCACCAAATGCAAATTATTGCAGCATCACTTGAGCAATCAGCAGGAATTGGATCAACAAAATCATACACACAACTTGCTTTGCATAAAATTTTGAAGCAATTTCGATGTCTAGAGAAAATGAACAAAAATGTCCTTAATGTATGAGTTGATTTTGAATTTATTTGGTCCTTGATATATTTCAAAATGTTATTAGTGCATTACACGTTAGCTATCAAACTACAAAACAAAGGTACTTCTGTAAATGCAATCTGATTTCAAAATTCCTAATCCTAACTTGAAAGAGCTTTTTAAAAACTTTGAATATAGAATTGAAGATTGAAGAAAAAGAAATTTTATTCGATAAACTATGGAATACAATATCTTTGATTAGTCCAAGTAGATGTCGATGCTGCCTCAATTTATTTTGACAGCAAAAGTCACGATTGTCTTTACTTAAATAATTTAGTCCTAAATTGATCATATTTTAGCAAAAGTTACGATTGCTTTACTTATATAACTTAGGTCTAAATTAATCATATTTTATAATACATTTAGGACTATTTTTATCATATTTATACATCAAAGACAAAATGAAATTCAAGTCCACACATGGAGGGTATAGATTATTGTAATCATGTTTTTGCCTAAAAGATGCAATTTCTGAAGAAGAGAAAAGCTACAAGCAAAACTTTAGGGGAAGAAGAAAAAATAGAATAAAATGTGTCGGTCATCATTTACTCCAATAATGTTTTGTTTTTTGTTTTTTTATCAGCCATTACTAAAGGTTGTGAGCATTGATTTGGGAAATTAGATTTGATCCCTACCATATTTATTATTCACAAAGGTACAAAATAAGAGGGGTCACGTGTTGAAGATAAGGGAAGCTGAAGAAAAGAAAACATGTTGTATAATCAACGTGTATAATTGTTAACTGTTATAGAATACGAGTCATACTAGGATTGAATTATTGTGTTAACTAAATTCGACTAGGCTACTATGTCTTGTGTTAGCTAAAGTCGATTAGAATAAGCTATAATTGTAGTAATAGCAGTCAACCTCCACTCTTGAAAATTGTATATTTATATTGTAGTAGAACTTTAAATATAGCTAGCCTAGGACTCTACAATTTACTCATATATAAGGAGCATGTACTCGACAATTTACATCATTAATACAATCCATGATTTCTCTCATTCTTTTACTTGAGAATTCTATTTCTCCTTTAAAAAAGCATGAACTCGACATCATTAATAGAATCCTTGATTTCTCCCGTTCTTTAACTTGAGAATTCTACGGCATGGACCCCAAGCATTTGGTTTCTTATTATGTAAAAGAAAGGATATTGTAAAGACTATTCTTTTTTTATCCTATTCGACTTTAGCTAACACAAGACAATAGTCTAGTCGACTTCAGTTAACATAGTAGCCCACACCTGCACTCAAGTTTTTGGAGCAATGAATTGAAGATCTTTTATTTATATGCTATGTATCATGTATTTTATTTTACTACATTATTTTATAATTATGATGTTAAAATAAATTGTATCGTTCGTCGTTTAATAGCACTTTATTGTTTGGTTTTCAACAATCATTAAATTTACTTAAGTATCGTTGATTATTATAAATAGAAAACTTATCAACAATTACTATAAAAATATCTGAAGACGATTTGTTCTTGGCTGTACTGCCTCATTACACTAAAGAACATACTAATAGAGTCAGCTTCAATTTGCACTTGTGTTGATTAATTATTGGCTGGCGTCGTACCACTTTATATAATGATATTTGTATGGTATAAAAACTGGCCAAATGTGAGGCCGAATCAGGTAAAGACAACCTAACCTCAAGAGGATATATTACAACTACTCGTATGAAAAACTAAGCGAGATAATCCTCAGCTACCTCTATCCTAACTTATGTCATCCATAATCTTCTATCTAAGGTCGTGTCCTCAATAACTTGTAGTTATATCATATCATGTTTAGCCATCACACCTTTGTATTGGTGCATCCACTCATCTCTTCTTTACATGCCCAATGCATCAAAGTCTTACTTCCCGCACCTATCAAGGCCACTACTACCTGGGCCCAGGTGTCCTCATTTCTGATTTTATATATCTTCTATTTTTCCCACACATCCACCTCAGCATCCTTATTTCCACAACTTTCAACTTTTGAATGTTGAAATTATTGACCAACCAACATTCCGCTCCATACAACATAGCCAATCTAACCAATAGTAGATCAATATATTCCAAGAAATCTTACGTCTAGTTCATCCAATGATTCTTCAAGTCACTAATCGATAAAATACCAAACAAAAAGCAAAATAAAAGGATATCAAAGTTCACACCTATGCTACAGTAACAAGAATAACAAGTAAATCAATAGATCCATCCACTAGTTCTTTCATCACCACATCTCCAACACACTATATTTCCTAGTCCAAGATATTTCAATACTGAGCAGGGTCAAATGAAAGAAGGTAGTGGAACAAGCAATAGAGATTAGGGCACTCAGATACCACAAGGAAGTTAGTCAAGCATTTGCCAGAAAACAACAGTAAAAATATTCCATGAGGCCAGTTAAACATATTTTGCATTGCAATTGACAAAAAGGTACAAGATATATATATATCCTTTTAGATAGTTTGAGAATTACTTATCACTGGCAAATAGCAATTCTAGAATTTATGCACTAACAGTTGATGCACTATGAATGTCATTGTGATATCATCAGAGGCCGATGACACAAATAACTCCCAGAGGCTGACTTGAAAAAAAGGAGTTTATAACTGATAGATCAAGTAATCCCAACGCCAAACTCAGGATGTTCATATCCAGTTCAAACTTGCGTAAACATCCATTTAACTGCTGGTATCCAGATAAAAATAAATGGGGGACTTACATGCAGCCAAGTACCTCAAGTCCCAACTAACACAATAACATAAAAGACACAAAAGCTCATCAAAGAAGGATAACTGATAGACACACATCAACTTATGTTCTCCGGATGTAAGTTTACAATACTGATAATCTTGTCCAAGAAATGTAGATAATATCCCAACTGACAATTGAAGGAAAACAAACTAAGAACCATTTCAATTGTAATGAAGGCCGAATAAGACCAAAATTGGGTGTTCATTCATCTTTGTCAACACAAGAAGTTAATAAAAGAAACCAAGAACCTTTCCACCAACATTCTTCCTTCTAGCCTCCTCGTGGTCCATAATACCGGCGGAGGTGGTCAGCACAATGTATCCAAACTGCAAGATCAAACAAAATATTTTCAGGACTAGAGAAGGTTGTGCAAGAAAAGAAAAGATAACAATCCCTCCTACTGCTCCTTCTAGGTGGGGACACCAAAATCTACCATTTCTATTTTCCATATGAAGTATATATATGAAGTAATGTAGAGGTCAAGTTGATGAGCTACAAATTCAGCTTCATATGAATATTTTATCCCACGGCCCAATCCAAGAAAACTAATAGTCATTATGCTGCTCAAGGCATTGGAATTTCAAATTTACTCTATGGACAAACAGTTCACTCCTGGCAATAGAAGTTTACTGCGTATCAATTGACAAAATTAGCATCTTACAGCAAATAAGAAGGGCTTGAGCCAACTAAAGCTGTCACAGCGACAATAACCTAAATCCTCCCATACATTCTTGGGACTAAAAGCATATATACACCTTCCTTGTTTAACATAATTTGTATGAATCAAAAGAATGCAGCCACAAACAGATCTTATGAGCAGCACAGCTAGGTAGATGTTATTATACCTGTCTGGAAGGCAACAATCTTGCGGTCCACCCTTCAATCTCCTTAACTCCAACATCAAAGCGAGGACTAATGACACCACATTTGTTCAGCCTACCATTCAGTTCAACAACAATTTTCCCTGATCTATGATCATCAACATACTCAAATTCTCCAATGTACCCTACACAAAGATGGCAAATGTAAGAACACAAAAAGGTTGACAAATAATCAGCATAGAATATAATCAACAAAAGCTGAAATACCATGCTTTTGCATGACAATGAGAAACTTGATGATGACTTTTGAAGAAGGCCTAATCATGACCTGGCGCTTTCCCCTCTTCTCAGCATTGTACATGCTCTTAAGAGCATCATTCAACACACTTACTCGTACCATCTTCTACAATAATGCTGCTATTTCAAACCAATACAATAATCAGGCTCAATTATATAGAAGTAAGAAGATCACTGGGGAAGAGCATAAAGTAATATGAAAAGAGACCCATTATCTGCCGATTCTAGAAGCTAAACAAGAAGACCATGGGCGGAGCTACACCTTAACGGGTGGTCAGATGAACAAACTTCTTCGAAAAATTTTGGTGAGTATATTTATTAAAATCAATATTTTTGGATATATACCAAGTCCAGTGGGGCTGATCAAATTCGCCTTGTCCTAAAGTATGAACACCTTAGAAGAAAATACTGGCTCCGCCACCGAAGAAGACATATCAGAAGACATCTCAGGTAAATGAAACAAAAAAGTCACAATATTGCTCCAATTATCAGTTCCTCAGCTCAAACCAAACATAAAAAACTATGAGATCTATCATCCCAAATAACCAAATTCTAATTCACAACTCAAAACTGGCATTTCTAATACTTCACTCCGTTTAATAAAATCCAAACCTACCTGTCTTCACTACAACAAGATGCATTGGCATTTGGCACTACAAAATGAGCATAAATATGCTGCCTAGCCTAACAAGAAACCGAACGCACGATCCCACACACTTATCTAAGAGAACTATTATTACGAAACGTAATTGAGTCCTAAAACCAAAAATCTAGGAAGATAATGGCTCACATCTCACAGTTACAATATATCGAATCAAAAAAGATATCACACAATGTCATTAATCTTTTTTTATACATATAAATTTGGAAATCAAAGAGATTAACAAACATACCCGAAGCTCTGAAGACGACAACGATGGCGAGAAGGCTGAAGATCTACTTCGCTTACAGTGCAAAAGAATATCGTAGGAGAAGAAGAACTAGGGTTTATGGTTAGGTTTAACAAAAGGATGGGCTGGATTGATGGGCTGACCCAGGCTATTTTCTTATGTGGGCCTTCAAGCCTTCAGTACTTGGGTGGTCTAATTTAATTCTCACCTTAATTTTTAGGAAAAATAACCTAAATACGCAATTTATTTTAGGGAAAATTACGCGGTCAAGCAAACTTATACTATTTAATTACTCATCATAGCTACAGTTTGCTATAATTATCACTTGCGACTAACATTATACATTAATTACGTGGGCTGACTTCGAGTTTGTATATGTATAATTCGCTAGAATATACAAATACATATGTATAATATACAATTATCTAA